>NW_027444021.1:0-30539 GCF_048569485.1 Anomaloglossus baeobatrachus | reverse complement strand
GCAGCAGCAGGTGAATCCACTTTGTCCAAAAGGGATCTATTCCATTCAATTGCAAATGATCTAGATAAGACAGAGAACTGCAGCACGGGGACATAGCCGAGTTGGTCAGGTTGAGTGGTGATGAGTTTGCTATTTGGATGAATAAAGAAAGTCAAAAGTGTGAAAGATAAAAAACAAAAGGAGGAAGTGTGAAAAGTGAATGGGCCAAATTGAGGTGCATATGAAGACGTATGCTTTCTTCCAATTCATTAAATCGGGCTAATATGAATCAGGTGAATTGAGTTCTGCTTTTGGAAACTGGGTTAAGAAGGGGTGCACCGTTCCTGGAGGTACTGCAATACCAGGTCAATGCGTGGAGTGGACAGAGCAAGCTCTTTTTCCATCTCCCTGTTCTAAAAATCCATTTAATATATGGTCCCCAGATAGGGGACGTATCAGATATTAAACTGATAAGAACAGATACTACACTTGATCTTAGCCAAAAGGCCGAGAAGCGATAACCAGAATTGGTTTGGGCCTCGAGTGGCACCCTGGCCTATGCCGGACACATCTTAGGGAGAGAGAGCGAGAGGGAGACAAACCCACGCCTACACAAGACATTTTGTCACCCAAGCCAACCCTTGAAAAGGCTGCTTTGCAGAGCCAAAACAAGAAGAATGGTGCGTTTTGCAGCCGCCGCCCACTGCAATGAATCTGAATAACTCCTCCTTTAGGGCGCAAGCAACTCCCCTCCCCCTTGCAGTCTTTCCAATTCACGATACAAAAAGACGGACAGGACAGGTTGCCTGACTTTCCGTCACTGCCACCCTTTGCCATCCTTACCCGTAGAAAGCCCTTTCATCATCCCCAAACCCTAATCTTTTCCCTTTCCTTCCCAGCCCCCAAACCCTGCCCTCTGTACCTTTCTCACCACCCGCTTCCCTTCTCCTGTCATCCCCCTACCACCCGGGAAAAAAAGAGATTGCCCCCTCCTTCCACTAGCCCACCCTCCCACCCAAAGAACAACTTCTTCTGCGCAGCTTGTTTTCTAGGCAGCAGCGCTATTGTGATGTCATCGGGGGGCATTGTGACAAGCCGCCAGTGTTCCGTCTCTTCATGTTGTGCACAGTTCAAACGGAAAATACATCAACAGGCAGACTACAGAAAAGCTTACTATCAAAGGTTAGAGGGGGGCTTTCTCAGAGGGCTTTTTACAGTTTTTCTATTCCCAATTAGCCGTTTAAGTGTACTTATTGAAAGTAGTAATTCTTTCATAGGCCGCCCTTTCTTAGTATTTGACGTTCCTTATATTGCGGTATGAGGCTTCGCAGTAGGTTGCAAACATTCATCACCCATGACTGTCCCCAATTGAGCTCAGAAGCTCAATGTCTATCATGACCTCTCTTTTAGAATGTCCAAGAGCAAGCAAACTATTCCTCCAGGAGAGGGCGCCAACAGACTACTAAAGAGATCATCATTACTCAAAGAAAACCCCAAAAACCAATGCATGATAGGAATAAACAGGTAACTTTCTTTGGAGTGGAAGCGGAGAGATCGCACCAGATGCCAATTCTAGATGTTATCACACCTGTGGTCACTGCAGCAGCAGGTGAATCCACTTTGTCCAAAAGGGATCTATTCCATTCAATTGCAAATGATCTAGATAAGACAGAGAACTGCAGCACGGGGACATAGCCGAGTTGGTCAGGTTGAGTGGTGATGAGTTTGCTATTTGGATGAATAAAGAAAGTCAAAAGTGTGAAAGATAAAAAACAAAAGGAGGAAGTGTGAAAAGTGAATGGGCCAAATTGAGGTGCATATGAAGACGTATGCTTTCTTCCAATTCATTAAATCGGGCTAATATGAATCAGGTGAATTGAGTTCTGCTTTTGGAAACTGGGTTAAGAAGGGGTGCACCGTTCCTGGAGGTACTGCAATACCAGGTCAATGCGTGGAGTGGACAGAGCAAGCTCTTTTTCCATCTCCCTGTTCTAAAAATCCATTTAATATATGGTCCCCAGATAGGGGACGTATCAGATATTAAACTGATAAGAACAGATACTACACTTGATCTTAGCCAAAAGGCCGAGAAGCGATAACCAGAATTGGTTTGGGCCTCGAGTGGCACCCTGGCCTATGCCGGACACATCTTAGGGAGAGAGAGCGAGAGGGAGACAAACCCACGCCTACACAAGACATTTTGTCACCCAAGCCAACCCTTGAAAAGGCTGCTTTGCAGAGCCAAAACAAGAAGAATGGTGCGTTTTGCAGCCGCCGCCCACTGCAATGAATCTGAATAACTCCTCCTTTAGGGCGCAAGCAACTCCCCTCCCCCTTGCAGTCTTTCCAATTCACGATACAAAAAGACGGACAGGACAGGTTGCCTGACTTTCCGTCACTGCCACCCTTTGCCATCCTTACCCGTAGAAAGCCCTTTCATCATCCCCAAACCCTAATCTTTTCCCTTTCCTTCCCAGCCCCCAAACCCTGCCCTCTGTACCTTTCTCACCACCCGCTTCCCTTCTCCTGTCATCCCCCTACCACCCGGGAAAAAAAGAGATTGCCCCCTCCTTCCACTAGCCCACCCTCCCACCCAAAGAACAACTTCTTCTGCGCAGCTTGTTTTCTAGGCAGCAGCGCTATTGTGATGTCATCGGGGGGCATTGTGACAAGCCGCCAGTGTTCCGTCTCTTCATGTTGTGCACAGTTCAAACGGAAAATACATCAACAGGCAGACTACAGAAAAGCTTACTATCAAAGGTTAGAGGGGGGCTTTCTCAGAGGGCTTTTTACAGTTTTTCTATTCCCAATTAGCCGTTTAAGTGTACTTATTGAAAGTAGTAATTCTTTCATAGGCCGCCCTTTCTTAGTATTTGACGTTCCTTATATTGCGGTATGAGGCTTCGCAGTAGGTTGCAAACATTCATCACCCATGACTGTCCCCAATTGAGCTCAGAAGCTCAATGTCTATCATGACCTCTCTTTTAGAATGTCCAAGAGCAAGCAAACTATTCCTCCAGGAGAGGGCGCCAACAGACTACTAAAGAGATCATCATTACTCAAAGAAAACCCCAAAAACCAATGCATGATAGGAATAAACAGGTAACTTTCTTTGGAGTGGAAGCGGAGAGATCGCACCAGATGCCAATTCTAGATGTTATCACACCTGTGGTCACTGCAGCAGCAGGTGAATCCACTTTGTCCAAAAGGGATCTATTCCATTCAATTGCAAATGATCTAGATAAGACAGAGAACTGCAGCACGGGGACATAGCCGAGTTGGTCAGGTTGAGTGGTGATGAGTTTGCTATTTGGATGAATAAAGAAAGTCAAAAGTGTGAAAGATAAAAAACAAAAGGAGGAAGTGTGAAAAGTGAATGGGCCAAATTGAGGTGCATATGAAGACGTATGCTTTCTTCCAATTCATTAAATCGGGCTAATATGAATCAGGTGAATTGAGTTCTGCTTTTGGAAACTGGGTTAAGAAGGGGTGCACCGTTCCTGGAGGTACTGCAATACCAGGTCAATGCGTGGAGTGGACAGAGCAAGCTCTTTTTCCATCTCCCTGTTCTAAAAATCCATTTAATATATGGTCCCCAGATAGGGGACGTATCAGATATTAAACTGATAAGAACAGATACTACACTTGATCTTAGCCAAAAGGCCGAGAAGCGATAACCAGAATTGGTTTGGGCCTCGAGTGGCACCCTGGCCTATGCCGGACACATCTTAGGGAGAGAGAGCGAGAGGGAGACAAACCCACGCCTACACAAGACATTTTGTCACCCAAGCCAACCCTTGAAAAGGCTGCTTTGCAGAGCCAAAACAAGAAGAATGGTGCGTTTTGCAGCCGCCGCCCACTGCAATGAATCTGAATAATCCTCTCCTTTAGGGCGCAAGCAACTCCCCTCCCCCTTGCAGTCTTTCCAATTCACGATACAAAAAGACGGACAGGACAGGTTGCCTGACTTTCCGTCACTGCCACCCTTTGCCATCCTTACCCGTAGAAAGCCCTTTCATCATCCCCAAACCCTAATCTTTTCCCTTTCCTTCCCAGCCCCCAAACCCTGCCCTCTGTACCTTTCTCACCACCCGCTTCCCTTCTCCTGTCATCCCCCTACCACCCGGGAAAAAAAGAGATTGCCCCCTCCTTCCACTAGCCCACCCTCCCACCCAAAGAACAACTTCTTCTGCGCAGCTTGTTTTCTAGGCAGCAGCGCTATTGTGATGTCATCGGGGGGCATTGTGACAAGCCGCCAGTGTTCCGTCTCTTCATGTTGTGCACAGTTCAAACGGAAAATACATCAACAGGCAGACTACAGAAAAGCTTACTATCAAAGGTTAGAGGGGGGCTTTCTCAGAGGGCTTTTTACAGTTTTTCTATTCCCAATTAGCCGTTTAAGTGTACTTATTGAAAGTAGTAATTCTTTCATAGGCCGCCCTTTCTTAGTATTTGACGTTCCTTATATTGCGGTATGAGGCTTCGCAGTAGGTTGCAAACATTCATCACCCATGACTGTCCCCAATTGAGCTCAGAAGCTCAATGTCTATCATGACCTCTCTTTTAGAATGTCCAAGAGCAAGCAAACTATTCCTCCAGGAGAGGGCGCCAACAGACTACTAAAGAGATCATCATTACTCAAAGAAAACCCCAAAAACCAATGCATGATAGGAATAAACAGGTAACTTTCTTTGGAGTGGAAGCGGAGAGATCGCACCAGATGCCAATTCTAGATGTTATCACACCTGTGGTCACTGCAGCAGCAGGTGAATCCACTTTGTCCAAAAGGGATCTATTCCATTCAATTGCAAATGATCTAGATAAGACAGAGAACTGCAGCACGGGGACATAGCCGAGTTGGTCAGGTTGAGTGGTGATGAGTTTGCTATTTGGATGAATAAAGAAAGTCAAAAGTGTGAAAGATAAAAAACAAAAGGAGGAAGTGTGAAAAGTGAATGGGCCAAATTGAGGTGCATATGAAGACGTATGCTTTCTTCCAATTCATTAAATCGGGCTAATATGAATCAGGTGAATTGAGTTCTGCTTTTGGAAACTGGGTTAAGAAGGGGTGCACCGTTCCTGGAGGTACTGCAATACCAGGTCAATGCGTGGAGTGGACAGAGCAAGCTCTTTTTCCATCTCCCTGTTCTAAAAATCCATTTAATATATGGTCCCCAGATAGGGGACGTATCAGATATTAAACTGATAAGAACAGATACTACACTTGATCTTAGCCAAAAGGCCGAGAAGCGATAACCAGAATTGGTTTGGGCCTCGAGTGGCACCCTGGCCTATGCCGGACACATCTTAGGGAGAGAGAGCGAGAGGGAGACAAACCCACGCCTACACAAGACATTTTGTCACCCAAGCCAACCCTTGAAAAGGCTGCTTTGCAGAGCCAAAACAAGAAGAATGGTGCGTTTTGCAGCCGCCGCCCACTGCAATGAATCTGAATAACTCCTCCTTTAGGGCGCAAGCAACTCCCCTCCCCCTTGCAGTCTTTCCAATTCACGATACAAAAAGACGGACAGGACAGGTTGCCTGACTTTCCGTCACTGCCACCCTTTGCCATCCTTACCCGTAGAAAGCCCTTTCATCATCCCCAAACCCTAATCTTTTCCCTTTCCTTCCCAGCCCCCAAACCCTGCCCTCTGTACCTTTCTCACCACCCGCTTCCCTTCTCCTGTCATCCCCCTACCACCCGGGAAAAAAAGAGATTGCCCCCTCCTTCCACTAGCCCACCCTCCCACCCAAAGAACAACTTCTTCTGCGCAGCTTGTTTTCTAGGCAGCAGCGCTATTGTGATGTCATCGGGGGGCATTGTGACAAGCCGCCAGTGTTCCGTCTCTTCATGTTGTGCACAGTTCAAACGGAAAATACATCAACAGGCAGACTACAGAAAAGCTTACTATCAAAGGTTAGAGGGGGGCTTTCTCAGAGGGCTTTTTACAGTTTTTCTATTCCCAATTAGCCGTTTAAGTGTACTTATTGAAAGTAGTAATTCTTTCATAGGCCGCCCTTTCTTAGTATTTGACGTTCCTTATATTGCGGTATGAGGCTTCGCAGTAGGTTGCAAACATTCATCACCCATGACTGTCCCCAATTGAGCTCAGAAGCTCAATGTCTATCATGACCTCTCTTTTAGAATGTCCAAGAGCAAGCAAACTATTCCTCCAGGAGAGGGCGCCAACAGACTACTAAAGAGATCATCATTACTCAAAGAAAACCCCAAAAACCAATGCATGATAGGAATAAACAGGTAACTTTCTTTGGAGTGGAAGCGGAGAGATCGCACCAGATGCCAATTCTAGATGTTATCACACCTGTGGTCACTGCAGCAGCAGGTGAATCCACTTTGTCCAAAAGGGATCTATTCCATTCAATTGCAAATGATCTAGATAAGACAGAGAACTGCAGCACGGGGACATAGCCGAGTTGGTCAGGTTGAGTGGTGATGAGTTTGCTATTTGGATGAATAAAGAAAGTCAAAAGTGTGAAAGATAAAAAACAAAAGGAGGAAGTGTGAAAAGTGAATGGGCCAAATTGAGGTGCATATGAAGACGTATGCTTTCTTCCAATTCATTAAATCGGGCTAATATGAATCAGGTGAATTGAGTTCTGCTTTTGGAAACTGGGTTAAGAAGGGGTGCACCGTTCCTGGAGGTACTGCAATACCAGGTCAATGCGTGGAGTGGACAGAGCAAGCTCTTTTTCCATCTCCCTGTTCTAAAAATCCATTTAATATATGGTCCCCAGATAGGGGACGTATCAGATATTAAACTGATAAGAACAGATACTACACTTGATCTTAGCCAAAAGGCCGAGAAGCGATAACCAGAATTGGTTTGGGCCTCGAGTGGCACCCTGGCCTATGCCGGACACATCTTAGGGAGAGAGAGCGAGAGGGAGACAAACCCACGCCTACACAAGACATTTTGTCACCCAAGCCAACCCTTGAAAAGGCTGCTTTGCAGAGCCAAAACAAGAAGAATGGTGCGTTTTGCAGCCGCCGCCCACTGCAATGAATCTGAATAACTCCTCCTTTAGGGCGCAAGCAACTCCCCTCCCCCTTGCAGTCTTTCCAATTCACGATACAAAAAGACGGACAGGACAGGTTGCCTGACTTTCCGTCACTGCCACCCTTTGCCATCCTTACCCGTAGAAAGCCCTTTCATCATCCCCAAACCCTAATCTTTTCCCTTTCCTTCCCAGCCCCCAAACCCTGCCCTCTGTACCTTTCTCACCACCCGCTTCCCTTCTCCTGTCATCCCCCTACCACCCGGGAAAAAAAGAGATTGCCCCCTCCTTCCACTAGCCCACCCTCCCACCCAAAGAACAACTTCTTCTGCGCAGCTTGTTTTCTAGGCAGCAGCGCTATTGTGATGTCATCGGGGGGCATTGTGACAAGCCGCCAGTGTTCCGTCTCTTCATGTTGTGCACAGTTCAAACGGAAAATACATCAACAGGCAGACTACAGAAAAGCTTACTATCAAAGGTTAGAGGGGGGCTTTCTCAGAGGGCTTTTTACAGTTTTTCTATTCCCAATTAGCCGTTTAAGTGTACTTATTGAAAGTAGTAATTCTTTCATAGGCCGCCCTTTCTTAGTATTTGACGTTCCTTATATTGCGGTATGAGGCTTCGCAGTAGGTTGCAAACATTCATCACCCATGACTGTCCCCAATTGAGCTCAGAAGCTCAATGTCTATCATGACCTCTCTTTTAGAATGTCCAAGAGCAAGCAAACTATTCCTCCAGGAGAGGGCGCCAACAGACTACTAAAGAGATCATCATTACTCAAAGAAAACCCCAAAAACCAATGCATGATAGGAATAAACAGGTAACTTTCTTTGGAGTGGAAGCGGAGAGATCGCACCAGATGCCAATTCTAGATGTTATCACACCTGTGGTCACTGCAGCAGCAGGTGAATCCACTTTGTCCAAAAGGGATCTATTCCATTCAATTGCAAATGATCTAGATAAGACAGAGAACTGCAGCACGGGGACATAGCCGAGTTGGTCAGGTTGAGTGGTGATGAGTTTGCTATTTGGATGAATAAAGAAAGTCAAAAGTGTGAAAGATAAAAAACAAAAGGAGGAAGTGTGAAAAGTGAATGGGCCAAATTGAGGTGCATATGAAGACGTATGCTTTCTTCCAATTCATTAAATCGGGCTAATATGAATCAGGTGAATTGAGTTCTGCTTTTGGAAACTGGGTTAAGAAGGGGTGCACCGTTCCTGGAGGTACTGCAATACCAGGTCAATGCGTGGAGTGGACAGAGCAAGCTCTTTTTCCATCTCCCTGTTCTAAAAATCCATTTAATATATGGTCCCCAGATAGGGGACGTATCAGATATTAAACTGATAAGAACAGATACTACACTTGATCTTAGCCAAAAGGCCGAGAAGCGATAACCAGAATTGGTTTGGGCCTCGAGTGGCACCCTGGCCTATGCCGGACACATCTTAGGGAGAGAGAGCGAGAGGGAGACAAACCCACGCCTACACAAGACATTTTGTCACCCAAGCCAACCCTTGAAAAGGCTGCTTTGCAGAGCCAAAACAAGAAGAATGGTGCGTTTTGCAGCCGCCGCCCACTGCAATGAATCTGAATAACTCCTCCTTTAGGGCGCAAGCAACTCCCCTCCCCCTTGCAGTCTTTCCAATTCACGATACAAAAAGACGGACAGGACAGGTTGCCTGACTTTCCGTCACTGCCACCCTTTGCCATCCTTACCCGTAGAAAGCCCTTTCATCATCCCCAAACCCTAATCTTTTCCCTTTCCTTCCCAGCCCCCAAACCCTGCCCTCTGTACCTTTCTCACCACCCGCTTCCCTTCTCCTGTCATCCCCCTACCACCCGGGAAAAAAAGAGATTGCCCCCTCCTTCCACTAGCCCACCCTCCCACCCAAAGAACAACTTCTTCTGCGCAGCTTGTTTTCTAGGCAGCAGCGCTATTGTGATGTCATCGGGGGGCATTGTGACAAGCCGCCAGTGTTCCGTCTCTTCATGTTGTGCACAGTTCAAACGGAAAATACATCAACAGGCAGACTACAGAAAAGCTTACTATCAAAGGTTAGAGGGGGGCTTTCTCAGAGGGCTTTTTACAGTTTTTCTATTCCCAATTAGCCGTTTAAGTGTACTTATTGAAAGTAGTAATTCTTTCATAGGCCGCCCTTTCTTAGTATTTGACGTTCCTTATATTGCGGTATGAGGCTTCGCAGTAGGTTGCAAACATTCATCACCCATGACTGTCCCCAATTGAGCTCAGAAGCTCAATGTCTATCATGACCTCTCTTTTAGAATGTCCAAGAGCAAGCAAACTATTCCTCCAGGAGAGGGCGCCAACAGACTACTAAAGAGATCATCATTACTCAAAGAAAACCCCAAAAACCAATGCATGATAGGAATAAACAGGTAACTTTCTTTGGAGTGGAAGCGGAGAGATCGCACCAGATGCCAATTCTAGATGTTATCACACCTGTGGTCACTGCAGCAGCAGGTGAATCCACTTTGTCCAAAAGGGATCTATTCCATTCAATTGCAAATGATCTAGATAAGACAGAGAACTGCAGCACGGGGACATAGCCGAGTTGGTCAGGTTGAGTGGTGATGAGTTTGCTATTTGGATGAATAAAGAAAGTCAAAAGTGTGAAAGATAAAAAACAAAAGGAGGAAGTGTGAAAAGTGAATGGGCCAAATTGAGGTGCATATGAAGACGTATGCTTTCTTCCAATTCATTAAATCGGGCTAATATGAATCAGGTGAATTGAGTTCTGCTTTTGGAAACTGGGTTAAGAAGGGGTGCACCGTTCCTGGAGGTACTGCAATACCAGGTCAATGCGTGGAGTGGACAGAGCAAGCTCTTTTTCCATCTCCCTGTTCTAAAAATCCATTTAATATATGGTCCCCAGATAGGGGACGTATCAGATATTAAACTGATAAGAACAGATACTACACTTGATCTTAGCCAAAAGGCCGAGAAGCGATAACCAGAATTGGTTTGGGCCTCGAGTGGCACCCTGGCCTATGCCGGACACATCTTAGGGAGAGAGAGCGAGAGGGAGACAAACCCACGCCTACACAAGACATTTTGTCACCCAAGCCAACCCTTGAAAAGGCTGCTTTGCAGAGCCAAAACAAGAAGAATGGTGCGTTTTGCAGCCGCCGCCCACTGCAATGAATCTGAATAACTCCTCCTTTAGGGCGCAAGCAACTCCCCTCCCCCTTGCAGTCTTTCCAATTCACGATACAAAAAGACGGACAGGACAGGTTGCCTGACTTTCCGTCACTGCCACCCTTTGCCATCCTTACCCGTAGAAAGCCCTTTCATCATCCCCAAACCCTAATCTTTTCCCTTTCCTTCCCAGCCCCCAAACCCTGCCCTCTGTACCTTTCTCACCACCCGCTTCCCTTCTCCTGTCATCCCCCTACCACCCGGGAAAAAAAGAGATTGCCCCCTCCTTCCACTAGCCCACCCTCCCACCCAAAGAACAACTTCTTCTGCGCAGCTTGTTTTCTAGGCAGCAGCGCTATTGTGATGTCATCGGGGGGCATTGTGACAAGCCGCCAGTGTTCCGTCTCTTCATGTTGTGCACAGTTCAAACGGAAAATACATCAACAGGCAGACTACAGAAAAGCTTACTATCAAAGGTTAGAGGGGGGCTTTCTCAGAGGGCTTTTTACAGTTTTTCTATTCCCAATTAGCCGTTTAAGTGTACTTATTGAAAGTAGTAATTCTTTCATAGGCCGCCCTTTCTTAGTATTTGACGTTCCTTATATTGCGGTATGAGGCTTCGCAGTAGGTTGCAAACATTCATCACCCATGACTGTCCCCAATTGAGCTCAGAAGCTCAATGTCTATCATGACCTCTCTTTTAGAATGTCCAAGAGCAAGCAAACTATTCCTCCAGGAGAGGGCGCCAACAGACTACTAAAGAGATCATCATTACTCAAAGAAAACCCCAAAAACCAATGCATGATAGGAATAAACAGGTAACTTTCTTTGGAGTGGAAGCGGAGAGATCGCACCAGATGCCAATTCTAGATGTTATCACACCTGTGGTCACTGCAGCAGCAGGTGAATCCACTTTGTCCAAAAGGGATCTATTCCATTCAATTGCAAATGATCTAGATAAGACAGAGAACTGCAGCACGGGGACATAGCCGAGTTGGTCAGGTTGAGTGGTGATGAGTTTGCTATTTGGATGAATAAAGAAAGTCAAAAGTGTGAAAGATAAAAAACAAAAGGAGGAAGTGTGAAAAGTGAATGGGCCAAATTGAGGTGCATATGAAGACGTATGCTTTCTTCCAATTCATTAAATCGGGCTAATATGAATCAGGTGAATTGAGTTCTGCTTTTGGAAACTGGGTTAAGAAGGGGTGCACCGTTCCTGGAGGTACTGCAATACCAGGTCAATGCGTGGAGTGGACAGAGCAAGCTCTTTTTCCATCTCCCTGTTCTAAAAATCCATTTAATATATGGTCCCCAGATAGGGGACGTATCAGATATTAAACTGATAAGAACAGATACTACACTTGATCTTAGCCAAAAGGCCGAGAAGCGATAACCAGAATTGGTTTGGGCCTCGAGTGGCACCCTGGCCTATGCCGGACACATCTTAGGGAGAGAGAGCGAGAGGGAGACAAACCCACGCCTACACAAGACATTTTGTCACCCAAGCCAACCCTTGAAAAGGCTGCTTTGCAGAGCCAAAACAAGAAGAATGGTGCGTTTTGCAGCCGCCGCCCACTGCAATGAATCTGAATAACTCCTCCTTTAGGGCGCAAGCAACTCCCCTCCCCCTTGCAGTCTTTCCAATTCACGATACAAAAAGACGGACAGGACAGGTTGCCTGACTTTCCGTCACTGCCACCCTTTGCCATCCTTACCCGTAGAAAGCCCTTTCATCATCCCCAAACCCTAATCTTTTCCCTTTCCTTCCCAGCCCCCAAACCCTGCCCTCTGTACCTTTCTCACCACCCGCTTCCCTTCTCCTGTCATCCCCCTACCACCCGGGAAAAAAAGAGATTGCCCCCTCCTTCCACTAGCCCACCCTCCCACCCAAAGAACAACTTCTTCTGCGCAGCTTGTTTTCTAGGCAGCAGCGCTATTGTGATGTCATCGGGGGGCATTGTGACAAGCCGCCAGTGTTCCGTCTCTTCATGTTGTGCACAGTTCAAACGGAAAATACATCAACAGGCAGACTACAGAAAAGCTTACTATCAAAGGTTAGAGGGGGGCTTTCTCAGAGGGCTTTTTACAGTTTTTCTATTCCCAATTAGCCGTTTAAGTGTACTTATTGAAAGTAGTAATTCTTTCATAGGCCGCCCTTTCTTAGTATTTGACGTTCCTTATATTGCGGTATGAGGCTTCGCAGTAGGTTGCAAACATTCATCACCCATGACTGTCCCCAATTGAGCTCAGAAGCTCAATGTCTATCATGACCTCTCTTTTAGAATGTCCAAGAGCAAGCAAACTATTCCTCCAGGAGAGGGCGCCAACAGACTACTAAAGAGATCATCATTACTCAAAGAAAACCCCAAAAACCAATGCATGATAGGAATAAACAGGTAACTTTCTTTGGAGTGGAAGCGGAGAGATCGCACCAGATGCCAATTCTAGATGTTATCACACCTGTGGTCACTGCAGCAGCAGGTGAATCCACTTTGTCCAAAAGGGATCTATTCCATTCAATTGCAAATGATCTAGATAAGACAGAGAACTGCAGCACGGGGACATAGCCGAGTTGGTCAGGTTGAGTGGTGATGAGTTTGCTATTTGGATGAATAAAGAAAGTCAAAAGTGTGAAAGATAAAAAACAAAAGGAGGAAGTGTGAAAAGTGAATGGGCCAAATTGAGGTGCATATGAAGACGTATGCTTTCTTCCAATTCATTAAATCGGGCTAATATGAATCAGGTGAATTGAGTTCTGCTTTTGGAAACTGGGTTAAGAAGGGGTGCACCGTTCCTGGAGGTACTGCAATACCAGGTCAATGCGTGGAGTGGACAGAGCAAGCTCTTTTTCCATCTCCCTGTTCTAAAAATCCATTTAATATATGGTCCCCAGATAGGGGACGTATCAGATATTAAACTGATAAGAACAGATACTACACTTGATCTTAGCCAAAAGGCCGAGAAGCGATAACCAGAATTGGTTTGGGCCTCGAGTGGCACCCTGGCCTATGCCGGACACATCTTAGGGAGAGAGAGCGAGAGGGAGACAAACCCACGCCTACACAAGACATTTTGTCACCCAAGCCAACCCTTGAAAAGGCTGCTTTGCAGAGCCAAAACAAGAAGAATGGTGCGTTTTGCAGCCGCCGCCCACTGCAATGAATCTGAATAACTCCTCCTTTAGGGCGCAAGCAACTCCCCTCCCCCTTGCAGTCTTTCCAATTCACGATACAAAAAGACGGACAGGACAGGTTGCCTGACTTTCCGTCACTGCCACCCTTTGCCATCCTTACCCGTAGAAAGCCCTTTCATCATCCCCAAACCCTAATCTTTTCCCTTTCCTTCCCAGCCCCCAAACCCTGCCCTCTGTACCTTTCTCACCACCCGCTTCCCTTCTCCTGTCATCCCCCTACCACCCGGGAAAAAAAGAGATTGCCCCCTCCTTCCACTAGCCCACCCTCCCACCCAAAGAACAACTTCTTCTGCGCAGCTTGTTTTCTAGGCAGCAGCGCTATTGTGATGTCATCGGGGGGCATTGTGACAAGCCGCCAGTGTTCCGTCTCTTCATGTTGTGCACAGTTCAAACGGAAAATACATCAACAGGCAGACTACAGAAAAGCTTACTATCAAAGGTTAGAGGGGGGCTTTCTCAGAGGGCTTTTTACAGTTTTTCTATTCCCAATTAGCCGTTTAAGTGTACTTATTGAAAGTAGTAATTCTTTCATAGGCCGCCCTTTCTTAGTATTTGACGTTCCTTATATTGCGGTATGAGGCTTCGCAGTAGGTTGCAAACATTCATCACCCATGACTGTCCCCAATTGAGCTCAGAAGCTCAATGTCTATCATGACCTCTCTTTTAGAATGTCCAAGAGCAAGCAAACTATTCCTCCAGGAGAGGGCGCCAACAGACTACTAAAGAGATCATCATTACTCAAAGAAAACCCCAAAAACCAATGCATGATAGGAATAAACAGGTAACTTTCTTTGGAGTGGAAGCGGAGAGATCGCACCAGATGCCAATTCTAGATGTTATCACACCTGTGGTCACTGCAGCAGCAGGTGAATCCACTTTGTCCAAAAGGGATCTATTCCATTCAATTGCAAATGATCTAGATAAGACAGAGAACTGCAGCACGGGGACATAGCCGAGTTGGTCAGGTTGAGTGGTGATGAGTTTGCTATTTGGATGAATAAAGAAAGTCAAAAGTGTGAAAGATAAAAAACAAAAGGAGGAAGTGTGAAAAGTGAATGGGCCAAATTGAGGTGCATATGAAGACGTATGCTTTCTTCCAATTCATTAAATCGGGCTAATATGAATCAGGTGAATTGAGTTCTGCTTTTGGAAACTGGGTTAAGAAGGGGTGCACCGTTCCTGGAGGTACTGCAATACCAGGTCAATGCGTGGAGTGGACAGAGCAAGCTCTTTTTCCATCTCCCTGTTCTAAAAATCCATTTAATATATGGTCCCCAGATAGGGGACGTATCAGATATTAAACTGATAAGAACAGATACTACACTTGATCTTAGCCAAAAGGCCGAGAAGCGATAACCAGAATTGGTTTGGGCCTCGAGTGGCACCCTGGCCTATGCCGGACACATCTTAGGGAGAGAGAGCGAGAGGGAGACAAACCCACGCCTACACAAGACATTTTGTCACCCAAGCCAACCCTTGAAAAGGCTGCTTTGCAGAGCCAAAACAAGAAGAATGGTGCGTTTTGCAGCCGCCGCCCACTGCAATGAATCTGAATAACTCCTCCTTTAGGGCGCAAGCAACTCCCCTCCCCCTTGCAGTCTTTCCAATTCACGATACAAAAAGACGGACAGGACAGGTTGCCTGACTTTCCGTCACTGCCACCCTTTGCCATCCTTACCCGTAGAAAGCCCTTTCATCATCCCCAAACCCTAATCTTTTCCCTTTCCTTCCCAGCCCCCAAACCCTGCCCTCTGTACCTTTCTCACCACCCGCTTCCCTTCTCCTGTCATCCCCCTACCACCCGGGAAAAAAAGAGATTGCCCCCTCCTTCCACTAGCCCACCCTCCCACCCAAAGAACAACTTCTTCTGCGCAGCTTGTTTTCTAGGCAGCAGCGCTATTGTGATGTCATCGGGGGGCATTGTGACAAGCCGCCAGTGTTCCGTCTCTTCATGTTGTGCACAGTTCAAACGGAAAATACATCAACAGGCAGACTACAGAAAAGCTTACTATCAAAGGTTAGAGGGGGGCTTTCTCAGAGGGCTTTTTACAGTTTTTCTATTCCCAATTAGCCGTTTAAGTGTACTTATTGAAAGTAGTAATTCTTTCATAGGCCGCCCTTTCTTAGTATTTGACGTTCCTTATATTGCGGTATGAGGCTTCGCAGTAGGTTGCAAACATTCATCACCCATGACTGTCCCCAATTGAGCTCAGAAGCTCAATGTCTATCATGACCTCTCTTTTAGAATGTCCAAGAGCAAGCAAACTATTCCTCCAGGAGAGGGCGCCAACAGACTACTAAAGAGATCATCATTACTCAAAGAAAACCCCAAAAACCAATGCATGATAGGAATAAACAGGTAACTTTCTTTGGAGTGGAAGCGGAGAGATCGCACCAGATGCCAATTCTAGTTGTTATCACACCTGTGGTCACTGCAGCAGCAGGTGAATCCACTTTGTCCAAAAGGGATCTATTCCATTCAATTGCAAATGATCTAGATAAGACAGAGAACTGCAGCACGGGGACATAGCCGAGTTGGTCAGGTTGAGTGGTGATGAGTTTGCTATTTGGATGAATAAAGAAAGTCAAAAGTGTGAAAGATAAAAAACAAAAGGAGGAAGTGTGAAAAGTGAATGGGCCAAATTGAGGTGCATATGAAGACGTATGCTTTCTTCCAATTCATTAAATCGGGCTAATATGAATCAGGTGAATTGAGTTCTGCTTTTGGAAACTGGGTTAAGAAGGGGTGCACCGTTCCTGGAGGTACTGCAATACCAGGTCAATGCGTGGAGTGGACAGAGCAAGCTCTTTTTCCATCTCCCTGTTCTAAAAATCCATTTAATATATGGTCCCCAGATAGGGGACGTATCAGATATTAAACTGATAAGAACAGATACTACACTTGATCTTAGCCAAAAGGCCGAGAAGCGATAACCAGAATTGGTTTGGGCCTCGAGTGGCACCCTGGCCTATGCCGGACACATCTTAGGGAGAGAGAGCGAGAGGGAGACAAACCCACGCCTACACAAGACATTTTGTCACCCAAGCCAACCCTTGAAAAGGCTGCTTTGCAGAGCCAAAACAAGAAGAATGGTGCGTTTTGCAGCCGCCGCCCACTGCAATGAATCTGAATAACTCCTCCTTTAGGGCGCAAGCAACTCCCCTCCCCCTTGCAGTCTTTCCAATTCACGATACAAAAAGACGGACAGGACAGGTTGCCTGACTTTCCGTCACTGCCACCCTTTGCCATCCTTACCCGTAGAAAGCCCTTTCATCATCCCCAAACCCTAATCTTTTCCCTTTCCTTCCCAGCCCCCAAACCCTGCCCTCTGTACCTTTCTCACCACCCGCTTCCCTTCTCCTGTCATCCCCCTACCACCCGGGAAAAAAAGAGATTGCCCCCTCCTTCCACTAGCCCACCCTCCCACCCAAAGAACAACTTCTTCTGCGCAGCTTGTTTTCTAGGCAGCAGCGCTATTGTGATGTCATCGGGGGGCATTGTGACAAGCCGCCAGTGTTCCGTCTCTTCATGTTGTGCACAGTTCAAACGGAAAATACATCAACAGGCAGGCTACAGAAAAGCTTACTATCAAAGGTTAGAGGGGGGCTTTCTCAGAGGGCTTTTTACAGTTTTTCTATTCCCAATTAGCCGTTTAAGTGTACTTATTGAAAGTAGTAATTCTTTCATAGGCCGCCCTTTCTTAGTATTTGACGTTCCTTATATTGCGGTATGAGGCTTCGCAGTAGGTTGCAAACATTCATCACCCATGACTGTCCCCAATTGAGCTCAGAAGCTCAATGTCTATCATGACCTCTCTTTTAGAATGTCCAAGAGCAAGCAAACTATTCCTCCAGGAGAGGGCGCCAACAGACTACTAAAGAGATCATCATTACTCAAAGAAAACCCCAAAAACCAATGCATGATAGGAATAAACAGGTAACTTTCTTTGGAGTGGAAGCGGAGAGATCGCACCAGATGCCAATTCTAGATGTTATCACACCTGTGGTCACTGCAGCAGCAGGTGAATCCACTTTGTCCAAAAGGGATCTATTCCATTCAATTGCAAATGATCTAGATAAGACAGAGAACTGCAGCACGGGGACATAGCCGAGTTGGTCAGGTTGAGTGGTGATGAGTTTGCTATTTGGATGAATAAAGAAAGTCAAAAGTGTGAAAGATAAAAAACAAAAGGAGGAAGTGTGAAAAGTGAATGGGCCAAATTGAGGTGCATATGAAGACGTATGCTTTCTTCCAATTCATTAAATCGGGCTAATATGAATCAGGTGAATTGAGTTCTGCTTTTGGAAACTGGGTTAAGAAGGGGTGCACCGTTCCTGGAGGTACTGCAATACCAGGTCAATGCGTGGAGTGGACAGAGCAAGCTCTTTTTCCATCTCCCTGTTCTAAAAATCCATTTAATATATGGTCCCCAGATAGGGGACGTATCAGATATTAAACTGATAAGAACAGATACTACACTTGATCTTAGCCAAAAGGCCGAGAAGCGATAACCAGAATTGGTTTGGGCCTCGAGTGGCACCCTGGCCTATGCCGGACACATCTTAGGGAGAGAGAGCGAGAGGGAGACAAACCCACGCCTACACAAGACATTTTGTCACCCAAGCCAACCCTTGAAAAGGCTGCTTTGCAGAGCCAAAACAAGAAGAATGGTGCGTTTTGCAGCCGCCGCCCACTGCAATGAATCTGAATAACTCCTCCTTTAGGGCGCAAGCAACTCCCCTCCCCCTTGCAGTCTTTCCAATTCACGATACAAAAAGACGGACAGGACAGGTTGCCTGACTTTCCGTCACTGCCACCCTTTGCCATCCTTACCCGTAGAAAGCCCTTTCATCATCCCCAAACCCTAATCTTTTCCCTTTCCTTCCCAGCCCCCAAACCCTGCCCTCTGTACCTTTCTCACCACCCGCTTCCCTTCTCCTGTCATCCCCCTACCACCCGGGAAAAAAAGAGATTGCCCCCTCCTTCCACTAGCCCACCCTCCCACCCAAAGAACAACTTCTTCTGCGCAGCTTGTTTTCTAGGCAGCAGCGCTATTGTGATGTCATCGGGGGGCATTGTGACAAGCCGCCAGTGTTCCGTCTCTTCATGTTGTGCACAGTTCAAACGGAAAATACATCAACAGGCAGACTACAGAAAAGCTTACTATCAAAGGTTAGAGGGGGGCTTTCTCAGAGGGCTTTTTACAGTTTTTCTATTCCCAATTAGCCGTTTAAGTGTACTTATTGAAAGTAGTAATTCTTTCATAGGCCGCCCTTTCTTAGTATTTGACGTTCCTTATATTGCGGTATGAGGCTTCGCAGTAGGTTGCAAACATTCATCACCCATGACTGTCCCCAATTGAGCTCAGAAGCTCAATGTCTATCATGACCTCTCTTTTAGAATGTCCAAGAGCAAGCAAACTATTCCTCCAGGAGAGGGCGCCAACAGACTACTAAAGAGATCATCATTACTCAAAGAAAACCCCAAAAACCAATGCATGATAGGAATAAACAGGTAACTTTCTTTGGAGTGGAAGCGGAGAGATCGCACCAGATGCCAATTCTAGATGTTATCACACCTGTGGTCACTGCAGCAGCAGGTGAATCCACTTTGTCCAAAAGGGATCTATTCCATTCAATTGCAAATGATCTAGATAAGACAGAGAACTGCAGCACGGGGACATAGCCGAGTTGGTCAGGTTGAGTGGTGATGAGTTTGCTATTTGGATGAATAAAGAAAGTCAAAAGTGTGAAAGATAAAAAACAAAAGGAGGAAGTGTGAAAAGTGAATGGGCCAAATTGAGGTGCATATGAAGACGTATGCTTTCTTCCAATTCATTAAATCGGGCTAATATGAATCAGGTGAATTGAGTTCTGCTTTTGGAAACTGGGTTAAGAAGGGGTGCACCGTTCCTGGAGGTACTGCAATACCAGGTCAATGCGTGGAGTGGACAGAGCAAGCTCTTTTTCCATCTCCCTGTTCTAAAAATCCATTTAATATATGGTCCCCAGATAGGGGACGTATCAGATATTAAACTGATAAGAACAGATACTACACTTGATCTTAGCCAAAAGGCCGAGAAGCGATAACCAGAATTGGTTTGGGCCTCGAGTGGCACCCTGGCCTATGCCGGACACATCTTAGGGAGAGAGAGCGAGAGGGAGACAAACCCACGCCTACACAAGACATTTTGTCACCCAAGCCAACCCTTGAAAAGGCTGCTTTGCAGAGCCAAAACAAGAAGAATGGTGCGTTTTGCAGCCGCCGCCCACTGCAATGAATCTGAATAACTCCTCCTTTAGGGCGCAAGCAACTCCCCTCCCCCTTGCAGTCTTTCCAATTCACGATACAAAAAGACGGACAGGACAGGTTGCCTGACTTTCCGTCACTGCCACCCTTTGCCATCCTTACCCGTAGAAAGCCCTTTCATCATCCCCAAACCCTAATCTTTTCCCTTTCCTTCCCAGCCCCCAAACCCTGCCCTCTGTACCTTTCTCACCACCCGCTTCCCTTCTCCTGTCATCCCCCTACCACCCGGGAAAAAAAGAGATTGCCCCCTCCTTCCACTAGCCCACCCTCCCACCCAAAGAACAACTTCTTCTGCGCAGCTTGTTTTCTAGGCAGCAGCGCTATTGTGATGTCATCGGGGGGCATTGTGACAAGCCGCCAGTGTTCCGTCTCTTCATGTTGTGCACAGTTCAAACGGAAAATACATCAACAGGCAGACTACAGAAAAGCTTACTATCAAAGGTTAGAGGGGGGCTTTCTCAGAGGGCTTTTTACAGTTTTTCTATTCCCAATTAGCCGTTTAAGTGTACTTATTGAAAGTAGTAATTCTTTCATAGGCCGCCCTTTCTTAGTATTTGACGTTCCTTATATTGCGGTATGAGGCTTCGCAGTAGGTTGCAAACATTCATCACCCATGACTGTCCCCAATTGAGCTCAGAAGCTCAATGTCTATCATGACCTCTCTTTTAGAATGTCCAAGAGCAAGCAAACTATTCCTCCAGGAGAGGGCGCCAACAGACTACTAAAGAGATCATCATTACTCAAAGAAAACCCCAAAAACCAATGCATGATAGGAATAAACAGGTAACTTTCTTTGGAGTGGAAGCGGAGAGATCGCACCAGATGCCAATTCTAGATGTTATCACACCTGTGGTCACTGCAGCAGCAGGTGAATCCACTTTGTCCAAAAGGGATCTATTCCATTCAATTGCAAATGATCTAGATAAGACAGAGAACTGCAGCACGGGGACATAGCCGAGTTGGTCAGGTTGAGTGGTGATGAGTTTGCTATTTGGATGAATAAAGAAAGTCAAAAGTGTGAAAGATAAAAAACAAAAGGAGGAAGTGTGAAAAGTGAATGGGCCAAATTGAGGTGCATATGAAGACGTATGCTTTCTTCCAATTCATTAAATCGGGCTAATATGAATCAGGTGAATTGAGTTCTGCTTTTGGAAACTGGGTTAAGAAGGGGTGCACCGTTCCTGGAGGTACTGCAATACCAGGTCAATGCGTGGAGTGGACAGAGCAAGCTCTTTTTCCATCTCCCTGTTCTAAAAATCCATTTAATATATGGTCCCCAGATAGGGGACGTATCAGATATTAAACTGATAAGAACAGATACTACACTTGATCTTAGCCAAAAGGCCGAGAAGCGATAACCAGAATTGGTTTGGGCCTCGAGTGGCACCCTGGCCTATGCCGGACACATCTTAGGGAGAGAGAGCGAGAGGGAGACAAACCCACGCCTACACAAGACATTTTGTCACCCAAGCCAACCCTTGAAAAGGCTGCTTTGCAGAGCCAAAACAAGAAGAATGGTGCGTTTTGCAGCCGCCGCCCACTGCAATGAATCTGAATAACTCCTCCTTTAGGGCGCAAGCAACTCCCCTCCCCCTTGCAGTCTTTCCAATTCACGATACAAAAAGACGGACAGGACAGGTTGCCTGACTTTCCGTCACTGCCACCCTTTGCCATCCTTACCCGTAGAAAGCCCTTTCATCATCCCCAAACCCTAATCTTTTCCCTTTCCTTCCCAGCCCCCAAACCCTGCCCTCTGTACCTTTCTCACCACCCGCTTCCCTTCTCCTGTCATCCCCCTACCACCCGGGAAAAAAAGAGATTGCCCCCTCCTTCCACTAGCCCACCCTCCCACCCAAAGAACAACTTCTTCTGCGCAGCTTGTTTTCTAGGCAGCAGCGCTATTGTGATGTCATCGGGGGGCATTGTGACAAGCCGCCAGTGTTCCGTCTCTTCATGTTGTGCACAGTTCAAACGGAAAATACATCAACAGGCAGACTACAGAAAAGCTTACTATCAAAGGTTAGAGGGGGGCTTTCTCAGAGGGCTTTTTACAGTTTTTCTATTCCCAATTAGCCGTTTAAGTGTACTTATTGAAAGTAGTAATTCTTTCATAGGCCGCCCTTTCTTAGTATTTGACGTTCCTTATATTGCGGTATGAGGCTTCGCAGTAGGTTGCAAACATTCATCACCCATGACTGTCCCCAATTGAGCTCAGAAGCTCAATGTCTATCATGACCTCTCTTTTAGAATGTCCAAGAGCAAGCAAACTATTCCTCCAGGAGAGGGCGCCAACAGACTACTAAAGAGATCATCATTACTCAAAGAAAACCCCAAAAACCAATGCATGATAGGAATAAACAGGTAACTTTCTTTGGAGTGGAAGCGGAGAGATCGCACCAGATGCCAATTCTAGATGTTATCACACCTGTGGTCACTGCAGCAGCAGGTGAATCCACTTTGTCCAAAAGGGATCTATTCCATTCAATTGCAAATGATCTAGATAAGACAGAGAACTGCAGCACGGGGACATAGCCGAGTTGGTCAGGTTGAGTGGTGATGAGTTTGCTATTTGGATGAATAAAGAAAGTCAAAAGTGTGAAAGATAAAAAACAAAAGGAGGAAGTGTGAAAAGTGAATGGGCCAAATTGAGGTGCATATGAAGACGTATGCTTTCTTCCAATTCATTAAATCGGGCTAATATGAATCAGGTGAATTGAGTTCTGCTTTTGGAAACTGGGTTAAGAAGGGGTGCACCGTTCCTGGAGGTACTGCAATACCAGGTCAATGCGTGGAGTGGACAGAGCAAGCTCTTTTTCCATCTCCCTGTTCTAAAAATCCATTTAATATATGGTCCCCAGATAGGGGACGTATCAGATATTAAACTGATAAGAACAGATACTACACTTGATCTTAGCCAAAAGGCCGAGAAGCGATAACCAGAATTGGTTTGGGCCTCGAGTGGCACCCTGGCCTATGCCGGACACATCTTAGGGAGAGAGAGCGAGAGGGAGACAAACCCACGCCTACACAAGACATTTTGTCACCCAAGCCAACCCTTGAAAAGGCTGCTTTGCAGAGCCAAAACAAGAAGAATGGTGCGTTTTGCAGCCGCCGCCCACTGCAATGAATCTGAATAACTCCTCCTTTAGGGCGCAAGCAACTCCCCTCCCCCTTGCAGTCTTTCCAATTCACGATACAAAAAGACGGACAGGACAGGTTGCCTGACTTTCCGTCACTGCCACCCTTTGCCATCCTTACCCGTAGAAAGCCCTTTCATCATCCCCAAACCCTAATCTTTTCCCTTTCCTTCCCAGCCCCCAAACCCTGCCCTCTGTACCTTTCTCACCACCCGCTTCCCTTCTCCTGTCATCCCCCTACCACCCGGGAAAAAAAGAGATTGCCCCCTCCTTCCACTAGCCCACCCTCCCACCCAAAGAACAACTTCTTCTGCGCAGCTTGTTTTCTAGGCAGCAGCGCTATTGTGATGTCATCGGGGGGCATTGTGACAAGCCGCCAGTGTTCCGTCTCTTCATGTTGTGCACAGTTCAAACGGAAAATACATCAACAGGCAGACTACAGAAAAGCTTACTATCAAAGGTTAGAGGGGGGCTTTCTCAGAGGGCTTTTTACAGTTTTTCTATTCCCAATTAGCCGTTTAAGTGTACTTATTGAAAGTAGTAATTCTTTCATAGGCCGCCCTTTCTTAGTATTTGACGTTCCTTATATTGCGGTATGAGGCTTCGCAGTAGGTTGCAAACATTCATCACCCATGACTGTCCCCAATTGAGCTCAGAAGCTCAATGTCTATCATGACCTCTCTTTTAGAATGTCCAAGAGCAAGCAAACTATTCCTCCAGGAGAGGGCGCCAACAGACTACTAAAGAGATCATCATTACTCAAAGAAAACCCCAAAAACCAATGCATGATAGGAATAAACAGGTAACTTTCTTTGGAGTGGAAGCGGAGAGATCGCACCAGATGCCAATTCTAGATGTTATCACACCTGTGGTCACTGCAGCAGCAGGTGAATCCACTTTGTCCAAAAGGGATCTATTCCATTCAATTGCAAATGATCTAGATAAGACAGAGAACTGCAGCACGGGGACATAGCCGAGTTGGTCAGGTTGAGTGGTGATGAGTTTGCTATTTGGATGAATAAAGAAAGTCAAAAGTGTGAAAGATAAAAAACAAAAGGAGGAAGTGTGAAAAGTGAATGGGCCAAATTGAGGTGCATATGAAGACGTATGCTTTCTTCCAATTCATTAAATCGGGCTAATATGAATCAGGTGAATTGAGTTCTGCTTTTGGAAACTGGGTTAAGAAGGGGTGCACCGTTCCTGGAGGTACTGCAATACCAGGTCAATGCGTGGAGTGGACAGAGCAAGCTCTTTTTCCATCTCCCTGTTCTAAAAATCCATTTAATATATGGTCCCCAGATAGGGGACGTATCAGATATTAAACTGATAAGAACAGATACTACACTTGATCTTAGCCAAAAGGCCGAGAAGCGATAACCAGAATTGGTTTGGGCCTCGAGTGGCACCCTGGCCTATGCCGGACACATCTTAGGGAGAGAGAGCGAGAGGGAGACAAACCCACGCCTACACAAGACATTTTGTCACCCAAGCCAACCCTTGAAAAGGCTGCTTTGCAGAGCCAAAACAAGAAGAATGGTGCGTTTTGCAGCCGCCGCCCACTGCAATGAATCTGAATAACTCCTCCTTTAGGGCGCAAGCAACTCCCCTCCCCCTTGCAGTCTTTCCAATTCACGATACAAAAAGACGGACAGGACAGGTTGCCTGACTTTCCGTCACTGCCACCCTTTGCCATCCTTACCCGTAGAAAGCCCTTTCATCATCCCCAAACCCTAATCTTTTCCCTTTCCTTCCCAGCCCCCAAACCCTGCCCTCTGTACCTTTCTCACCACCCGCTTCCCTTCTCCTGTCATCCCCCTACCACCCGGGAAAAAAAGAGATTGCCCCCTCCTTCCACTAGCCCACCCTCCCACCCAAAGAACAACTTCTTCTGCGCAGCTTGTTTTCTAGGCAGCAGCGCTATTGTGATGTCATCGGGGGGCATTGTGACAAGCCGCCAGTGTTCCGTCTCTTCATGTTGTGCACAGTTCAAACGGAAAATACATCAACAGGCAGACTACAGAAAAGCTTACTATCAAAGGTTAGAGGGGGGCTTTCTCAGAGGGCTTTTTACAGTTTTTCTATTCCCAATTAGCCGTTTAAGTGTACTTATTGAAAGTAGTAATTCTTTCATAGGCCGCCCTTTCTTAGTATTTGACGTTCCTTATATTGCGGTATGAGGCTTCGCAGTAGGTTGCAAACATTCATCACCCATGACTGTCCCCAATTGAGCTCAGAAGCTCAATGTCTATCATGACCTCTCTTTTAGAATGTCCAAGAGCAAGCAAACTATTCCTCCAGGAGAGGGCGCCAACAGACTACTAAAGAGATCATCATTACTCAAAGAAAACCCCAAAAACCAATGCATGATAGGAATAAACAGGTAACTTTCTTTGGAGTGGAAGCGGAGAGATCGCACCAGATGCCAATTCTAGATGTTATCACACCTGTGGTCACTGCAGCAGCAGGTGAATCCACTTTGTCCAAAAGGGATCTATTCCATTCAATTGCAAATGATCTAGATAAGACAGAGAACTGCAGCACGGGGACATAGCCGAGTTGGTCAGGTTGAGTGGTGATGAGTTTGCTATTTGGATGAATAAAGAAAGTCAAAAGTGTGAAAGATAAAAAACAAAAGGAGGAAGTGTGAAAAGTGAATGGGCCAAATTGAGGTGCATATGAAGACGTATGCTTTCTTCCAATTCATTAAATCGGGCTAATATGAATCAGGTGAATTGAGTTCTGCTTTTGGAAACTGGGTTAAGAAGGGGTGCACCGTTCCTGGAGGTACTGCAATACCAGGTCAATGCGTGGAGTGGACAGAGCAAGCTCTTTTTCCATCTCCCTGTTCTAAAAATCCATTTAATATATGGTCCCCAGATAGGGGACGTATCAGATATTAAACTGATAAGAACAGATACTACACTTGATCTTAGCCAAAAGGCCGAGAAGCGATAACCAGAATTGGTTTGGGCCTCGAGTGGCACCCTGGCCTATGCCGGACACATCTTAGGGAGAGAGAGCGAGAGGGAGACAAACCCACGCCTACACAAGACATTTTGTCACCCAAGCCAACCCTTGAAAAGGCTGCTTTGCAGAGCCAAAACAAGAAGAATGGTGCGTTTTGCAGCCGCCGCCCACTGCAATGAATCTGAATAACTCCTCCTTTAGGGCGCAAGCAACTCCCCTCCCCCTTGCAGTCTTTCCAATTCACGATACAAAAAGACGGACAGGACAGGTTGCCTGACTTTCCGTCACTGCCACCCTTTGCCATCCTTACCCGTAGAAAGCCCTTTCATCATCCCCAAACCCTAATCTTTTCCCTTTCCTTCCCAGCCCCCAAACCCTGCCCTCTGTACCTTTCTCACCACCCGCTTCCCTTCTCCTGTCATCCCCCTACCACCCGGGAAAAAAAGAGATTGCCCCCTCCTTCCACTAGCCCACCCTCCCACCCAAAGAACAACTTCTTCTGCGCAGCTTGTTTTCTAGGCAGCAGCGCTATTGTGATGTCATCGGGGGGCATTGTGACAAGCCGCCAGTGTTCCGTCTCTTCATGTTGTGCACAGTTCAAACGGAAAATACATCAACAGGCAGACTACAGAAAAGCTTACTATCAAAGGTTAGAGGGGGGCTTTCTCAGAGGGCTTTTTACAGTTTTTCTATTCCCAATTAGCCGTTTAAGTGTACTTATTGAAAGTAGTAATTCTTTCATAGGCCGCCCTTTCTTAGTATTTGACGTTCCTTATATTGCGGTATGAGGCTTCGCAGTAGGTTGCAAACATTCATCACCCATGACTGTCCCCAATTGAGCTCAGAAGCTCAATGTCTATCATGACCTCTCTTTTAGAATGTCCAAGAGCAAGCAAACTATTCCTCCAGGAGAGGGCGCCAACAGACTACTAAAGAGATCATCATTACTCAAAGAAAACCCCAAAAACCAATGCATGATAGGAATAAACAGGTAACTTTCTTTGGAGTGGAAGCGGAGAGATCGCACCAGATGCCAATTCTAGATGTTATCACACCTGTGGTCACTGCAGCAGCAGGTGAATCCACTTTGTCCAAAAGGGATCTATTCCATTCAATTGCAAATGATCTAGATAAGACAGAGAACTGCAGCACGGGGACATAGCCGAGTTGGTCAGGTTGAGTGGTGATGAGTTTGCTATTTGGATGAATAAAGAAAGTCAAAAGTGTGAAAGATAAAAAACAAAAGGAGGAAGTGTGAAAAGTGAATGGGCCAAATTGAGGTGCATATGAAGACGTATGCTTTCTTCCAATTCATTAAATCGGGCTAATATGAATCAGGTGAATTGAGTTCTGCTTTTGGAAACTGGGTTAAGAAGGGGTGCACCGTTCCTGGAGGTACTGCAATACCAGGTCAATGCGTGGAGTGGACAGAGCAAGCTCTTTTTCCATCTCCCTGTTCTAAAAATCCATTTAATATATGGTCCCCAGATAGGGGACGTATCAGATATTAAACTGATAAGAACAGATACTACACTTGATCTTAGCCAAAAGGCCGAGAAGCGATAACCAGAATTGGTTTGGGCCTCGAGTGGCACCCTGGCCTATGCCGGACACATCTTAGGGAGAGAGAGCGAGAGGGAGACAAACCCACGCCTACACAAGACATTTTGTCACCCAAGCCAACCCTTGAAAAGGCTGCTTTGCAGAGCCAAAACAAGAAGAATGGTGCGTTTTGCAGCCGCCGCCCACTGCAATGAATCTGAATAACTCCTCCTTTAGGGCGCAAGCAACTCCCCTCCCCCTTGCAGTCTTTCCAATTCACGATACAAAAAGACGGACAGGACAGGTTGCCTGACTTTCCGTCACTGCCACCCTTTGCCATCCTTACCCGTAGAAAGCCCTTTCATCATCCCCAAACCCTAATCTTTTCCCTTTCCTTCCCAGCCCCCAAACCCTGCCCTCTGTACCTTTCTCACCACCCGCTTCCCTTCTCCTGTCATCCCCCTACCACCCGGGAAAAAAAGAGATTGCCCCCTCCTTCCACTAGCCCACCCTCCCACCCAAAGAACAACTTCTTCTGCGCAGCTTGTTTTCTAGGCAGCAGCGCTATTGTGATGTCATCGGGGGGCATTGTGACAAGCCGCCAGTGTTCCGTCTCTTCATGTTGTGCACAGTTCAAACGGAAAATACATCAACAGGCAGACTACAGAAAAGCTTACTATCAAAGGTTAGAGGGGGGCTTTCTCAGAGGGCTTTTTACAGTTTTTCTATTCCCAATTAGCCGTTTAAGTGTACTTATTGAAAGTAGTAATTCTTTCATAGGCCGCCCTTTCTTAGTATTTGACGTTCCTTATATTGCGGTATGAGGCTTCGCAGTAGGTTGCAAACATTCATCACCCATGACTGTCCCCAATTGAGCTCAGAAGCTCAATGTCTATCATGACCTCTCTTTTAGAATGTCCAAGAGCAAGCAAACTATTCCTCCAGGAGAGGGCGCCAACAGACTACTAAAGAGATCATCATTACTCAAAGAAAACCCCAAAAACCAATGCATGATAGGAATAAACAGGTAACTTTCTTTGGAGTGGAAGCGGAGAGATCGCACCAGATGCCAATTCTAGATGTTATCACACCTGTGGTCACTGCAGCAGCAGGTGAATCCACTTTGTCCAAAAGGGATCTATTCCATTCAATTGCAAATGATCTAGATAAGACAGAGAACTGCAGCACGGGGACATAGCCGAGTTGGTCAGGTTGAGTGGTGATGAGTTTGCTATTTGGATGAATAAAGAAAGTCAAAAGTGTGAAAGATAAAAAACAAAAGGAGGAAGTGTGAAAAGTGAATGGGCCAAATTGAGGTGCATATGAAGACGTATGCTTTCTTCCAATTCATTAAATCGGGCTAATATGAATCAGGTGAATTGAGTTCTGCTTTTGGAAACTGGGTTAAGAAGGGGTGCACCGTTCCTGGAGGTACTGCAATACCAGGTCAATGCGTGGAGTGGACAGAGCAAGCTCTTTTTCCATCTCCCTGTTCTAAAAATCCATTTAATATATGGTCCCCAGATAGGGGACGTATCAGATATTAAACTGATAAGAACAGATACTACACTTGATCTTAGCCAAAAGGCCGAGAAGCGATAACCAGAATTGGTTTGGGCCTCGAGTGGCACCCTGGCCTATGCCGGACACATCTTAGGGAGAGAGAGCGAGAGGGAGACAAACCCACGCCTACACAAGACATTTTGTCACCCAAGCCAACCCTTGAAAAGGCTGCTTTGCAGAGCCAAAACAAGAAGAATGGTGCGTTTTGCAGCCGCCGCCCACTGCAATGAATCTGAATAACTCCTCCTTTAGGGCGCAAGCAACTCCCCTCCCCCTTGCAGTCTTTCCAATTCACGATACAAAAAGACGGACAGGACAGGTTGCCTGACTTTCCGTCACTGCCACCCTTTGCCATCCTTACCCGTAGAAAGCCCTTTCATCATCCCCAAACCCTAATCTTTTCCCTTTCCTTCCCAGCCCCCAAACCCTGCCCTCTGTACCTTTCTCACCACCCGCTTCCCTTCTCCTGTCATCCCCCTACCACCCGGGAAAAAAAGAGATTGCCCCCTCCTTCCACTAGCCCACCCTCCCACCCAAAGAACAACTTCTTCTGCGCAGCTTGTTTTCTAGGCAGCAGCGCTATTGTGATGTCATCGGGGGGCATTGTGACAAGCCGCCAGTGTTCCGTCTCTTCATGTTGTGCACAGTTCAAACGGAAAATACATCAACAGGCAGACTACAGAAAAGCTTACTATCAAAGGTTAGAGGGGGGCTTTCTCAGAGGGCTTTTTACAGTTTTTCTATTCCCAATTAGCCGTTTAAGTGTACTTATTGAAAGTAGTAATTCTTTCATAGGCCGCCCTTTCTTAGTATTTGACGTTCCTTATATTGCGGTATGAGGCTTCGCAGTAGGTTGCAAACATTCATCACCCATGACTGTCCCCAATTGAGCTCAGAAGCTCAATGTCTATCATGACCTCTCTTTTAGAATGTCCAAGAGCAAGCAAACTATTCCTCCAGGAGAGGGCGCCAACAGACTACTAAAGAGATCATCATTACTCAAAGAAAACCCCAAAAACCAATGCATGATAGGAATAAACAGGTAACTTTCTTTGGAGTGGAAGCGGAGAGATCGCACCAGATGCCAATTCTAGATGTTATCACACCTGTGGTCACTGCAGCAGCAGGTGAATCCACTTTGTCCAAAAGGGATCTATTCCATTCAATTGCAAATGATCTAGATAAGACAGAGAACTGCAGCACGGGGACATAGCCGAGTTGGTCAGGTTGAGTGGTGATGAGTTTGCTATTTGGATGAATAAAGAAAGTCAAAAGTGTGAAAGATAAAAAACAAAAGGAGGAAGTGTGAAAAGTGAATGGGCCAAATTGAGGTGCATATGAAGACGTATGCTTTCTTCCAATTCATTAAATCGGGCTAATATGAATCAGGTGAATTGAGTTCTGCTTTTGGAAACTGGGTTAAGAAGGGGTGCACCGTTCCTGGAGGTACTGCAATACCAGGTCAATGCGTGGAGTGGACAGAGCAAGCTCTTTTTCCATCTCCCTGTTCTAAAAATCCATTTAATATATGGTCCCCAGATAGGGGACGTATCAGATATTAAACTGATAAGAACAGATACTACACTTGATCTTAGCCAAAAGGCCGAGAAGCGATAACCAGAATTGGTTTGGGCCTCGAGTGGCACCCTGGCCTATGCCGGACACATCTTAGG
>NW_027444020.1:0-30542 GCF_048569485.1 Anomaloglossus baeobatrachus | reverse complement strand
ATGCAAGCTTGTCCTGTTTGGTGGAGATGATATTTAATAAAATAAGTAGAAATCCACTAAAAGTTTTGTTTGGTTATCTTGCAATCCCGAGATAATCGTCTCCATGCTCCAAATCCATTTTAAAGCCATTTTTAAGGCATTTCGCGCATACATGAAATGAACACATTTTTCTCCAAAACTATAACAGATGCAAGCTTGTCCTGTTTGGTGGAGATGATATTTAATAAAATAAGTAGAAATCCACTAAAAGTTTTGTTTGGTTATATTGCAATCCCGAGATAATCGTCTCCATGCTCCAAATCCATTTTAAAGCCATTTTTAAGGCATTTCGCGCATACATGAAATGAACACATTTTTCTCCAAAACTATAACAGATGCAAGCTTGTCCTGTTTGGTGGAGATGATATTTAATAAAATAAGTAGAAATCCACTAAAAGTTTTGTTTGGTTATCTTGCAATCCCGAGATAATCGTCTCCATGCTCCAAATCCATTTTAAAGCCATTTTTAAGGCATTTCGCGCATACATGAAATGAACACATTTTTCTCCAAAACTATAACAGATGCAAGCTTGTCCTGTTTGGTGGAGATGATATTTAATAAAATAAGTAGAAATCCACTAAAAGTTTTGTTTGGTTATCTTGCAATCCCGAGATAATCGTCTCCATGCTCCAAATCCATTTTAAAGCCATTTTTAAGGCATTTCGCGCATACATGAAATGAACACATTTTTCTCCAAAACTATAACAGATGCAAGCTTGTCCTGTTTGGTGGAGATGATATTTAATAAAATAAGTAGAAATCCACTAAAAGTTTTGTTTGGTTATCTTGCAATCCCGAGATAATCGTCTCCATGCTCCAAATCCATTTTAAAGCCATTTTTAAGGCATTTCGCGCATACATGAAATGAACACATTTTTCTCCAAAACTATAACAGATGCAAGCTTGTCCTGTTTGGTGGAGATGATATTTAATAAAATAAGTAGAAATCCACTAAAAGTTTTGTTTGGTTATATTGCAATCCCGAGATAATCGTCTCCATGCTCCAAATCCATTTTAAAGCCATTTTTAAGGCATTTCGCGCATACATGAAATGAACACATTTTTCTCCAAAACTATAACAGATGCAAGCTTGTCCTGTTTGGTGGAGATGATATTTAATAAAATAAGTAGTAATCCACTAAAAGTTTTGTTTGGTTATCTTGCAATCCCGAGATAATCGTCTCCATGCTCCAAATCCATTTTAAAGCCATTTTTAAGGCATTTCGCGCATACATGAAATGAACACATTTTTCTCCAAAACTATAACAGATGCAAGCTTGTCCTGTTTGGTGGAGATGATATTTAATAAAATAAGTAGAAATCCACTAAAAGTTTTGTTTGGTTATCTTGCAATCCCGAGATAATCGTCTCCATGCTCCAAATCCATTTTAAAGCCATTTTTAAGGCATTTCGCGCATACATGAAATGAACACATTTTTCTCCAAAACTATAACAGATGCAAGCTTGTCCTGTTTGGTGGAGATGATATTTAATAAAATAAGTAGAAATCCACTAAAAGTTTTGTTTGGTTATCTTGCAATCCCGAGATAATCGTCTCCATGCTCCAAATCCATTTTAAAGCCATTTTTAAGGCATTTCGCGCATACATGAAATGAACACATTTTTCTCCAAAACTATAACAGATGCAAGCTTGTCCTGTTTGGTGGAGATGATATTTAATAAAATAAGTAGAAATCCACTAAAAGTTTTGTTTGGTTATATTGCAATCCCGAGATAATCGTCTCCATGCTCCAAATCTATTTTAAAGCCATTTTTAAGGCATTTCGCGCATACATGAAATGAACACATTTTTCTCCAAAACTATAACAGATGCAAGCTTGTCCTGTTTGGTGGAGATGATATTTAATAAAATAAGTAGAAATCCACTAAAAGTTTTGTTTGGTTATCTTGCAATCCCGAGATAATCGTCTCCATGCTCCAAATCCATTTTAAAGCCATTTTTAAGGCATTTCGCGCATACATGAAATGAACACATTTTTCTCCAAAACTATAACAGATGCAAGCTTGTCCTGTTTGGTGGAGATGATATTTAATAAAATAAGTAGAAATCCACTAAAAGTTTTGTTTGGTTATCTTGCAATCCCGAGATAATCGTCTCCATGCTCCAAATCCATTTTAAAGCCATTTTTAAGGCATTTCGCGCATACATGAAATGAACACATTTTTCTCCAAAACTATAACAGATGCAAGCTTGTCCTGTTTGGTGGAGATGATATTTAATAAAATAAGTAGAAATCCACTAAAAGTTTTGTTTGGTTATCTTGCAATCCCGAGATAATCGTCTCCATGCTCCAAATCCATTTTAAAGCCATTTTTAAGGCATTTCGCGCATACATGAAATGAACACATTTTTCTCCAAAACTATAACAGATGCAAGCTTGTCCTGTTTGGTGATGATATTTAATAAAATAAGTAGAAATCCACTAAAAGTTTTGTTTGGTTATATTGCAATCCCGAGATAATCGTCTCCATGCTCCAAATCCATTTTAAAGCCATTTTTAAGGCATTTCGCGCATACATGAAATGAACACATTTTTCTCCAAAACTATAACAGATGCAAGCTTGTCCTGTTTGGTGGAGATGATATTTAATAAAATAAGTAGAAATCCACTAAAAGTTTTGTTTGGTTATCTTGCAATCCCGAGATAATCGTCTCCATGCTCCAAATCCATTTTAAAGCCATTTTTAAGGCATTTCGCGCATACATGAAATGAACACATTTTTCTCCAAAACTATAACAGATGCAAGCTTGTCCTGTTTGGTGGAGATGATATTTAATAAAATAAGTAGAAATCCACTAAAAGTTTTGTTTGGTTATCTTGCAATCCCGAGATAATCGTCTCCATGCTCCAAATCCATTTTAAAGCCATTTTTAAGGCATTTCGCGCATACATGAAATGAACACATTTTTCTCCAAAACTATAACAGATGCAAGCTTGTCCTGTTTGGTGGAGATGATATTTAATAAAATAAGTAGAAATCCACTAAAAGTTTTGTTTGGTTATCTTGCAATCCCGAGATAATCGTCTCCATGCTCCAAATCCATTTTAAAGCCATTTTTAAGGCATTTCGCGCATACATGAAATGAACACATTTTTCTCCAAAACTATAACAGATGCAAGCTTGTCCTGTTTGGTGGAGATGATATTTAATAAAATAAGTAGAAATCCACTAAAAGTTTTGTTTGGTTATCTTGCAATCCCGAGATAATCGTCTCCATGCTCCAAATCCATTTTAAAGCCATTTTTAAGGCATTTCGCGCATACATGAAATGAACACATTTTTCTCCAAAACTATAACAGATGCAAGCTTGTCCTGTTTGGTGGAGATGATATTTAATAAAATAAGTAGAAATCCACTAAAAGTTTTGTTTGGTTATCTTGCAATCCCGAGATAATCGTCTCCATGCTCCAAATCCATTTTAAAGCCATTTTTAAGGCATTTCGCGCATACATGAAATGAACACATTTTTCTCCAAAACTATAACAGATGCAAGCTTGTCCTGTTTGGTGGAGATGATATTTAATAAAATAAGTAGAAATCCACTAAAAGTTTTGTTTGGTTATCTTGCAATCCCGAGATAATCGTCTCCATGCTCCAAATCCATTTTAAAGCCATTTTTAAAGCATTTCGCGCATACATGAAATGAACACATTTTTCTCCAAAACTATAACAGATGCAAGCTTGTCCTGTTTGGTGGAGATGATATTTAATAAAATAAGTAGAAATCCACTAAAAGTTTTGTTTGGTTATCTTGCAATCCCGAGATAATCGTCTCCATGCTCCAAATCCATTTTAAAGCCATTTTTAAGGCATTTCGCGCATACATGAAATGAACACATTTTTCTCCAAAACTATAACAGATGCAAGCTTGTCCTGTTTGGTGGAGATGATATTTAATAAAATAAGTAGAAATCCACTAAAAGTTTTGTTTGGTTATCTTGCAATCCCGAGATAATCGTCTCCATGCTCCAAATCCATTTTAAAGCCATTTTTAAGGCATTTCGCGCATACATGAAATGAACACATTTTTCTCCAAAACTATAACAGATGCAAGCTTGTCCTGTTTGGTGGAGATGATATTTAATAAAATAAGTAGAAATCCACTAAAAGTTTTGTTTGGTTATATTGCAATCCCGAGATAATCGTCTCCATGCTCCAAATCCATTTTAAAGCTATTTTTAAGGCATTTCGCGCATACATGAAATGAACACATTTTTCTCCAAAACTATAACAGATGCAAGCTTGTCCTGTTTGGTGGAGATGATATTTAATAAAATAAGTAGAAATCCACTAAAAGTTTTGTTTGGTTATCTTGCAATCCCGAGATAATCGTCTCCATGCTCCAAATCCATTTTAAAGCCATTTTTAAGGCATTTCGCGCATACATGAAATGAACACATTTTTCTCCAAAACTATAACAGATGCAAGCTTGTCCTGTTTGGTGGAGATGATATTTAATAAAATAAGTAGAAATCCACTAAAAGTTTTGTTTGGTTATCTTGCAATCCCGAGATAATCGTCTCCATGCTCCAAATCCATTTTAAAGCCATTTTTAAGGCATTTCGCGCATACATGAAATGAACACATTTTTCTCCAAAACTATAACAGATGCAAGCTTGTCCTGTTTGGTGGAGATGATATTTAATAAAATAAGTAGAAATCCACTAAAAGTTTTGTTTGGTTATCTTGCAATCCCGAGATAATCGTCTCCATGCTCCAAATCCATTTTAAAGCCATTTTTAAGGCATTTCGCGCATACATGAAATGAACACATTTTTCTCCAAAACTATAACAGATGCAAGCTTGTCCTGTTTGGTGGAGATTATATTTAATAAAATAAGTAGAAATCCACTAAAAGTTTTGTTTGGTTATCTTGCAATCCCGAGATAATCGTCTCCATGCTCCAAATCCATTTTAAAGCCATTTCAAAGGCATTTCGCGCATACATGAAATGAACACATTTTTCTCCAAAACTATAACACATGCAAGCTTGTCCTGTTTGGTGGAGATGATATTTAATAAAATAAGTAGAAATCCACTAAAAGTTTTGTTTGGTTATCTTGCAATCCCGAGATAATCGTCTCCATGCTCCAAATCCATTTTAAAGCCATTTTTAAGGCATTTCGCGCATACATGAAATGAACACATTTTTCTCCAAAACTATAACAGATGCAAGCTTGTCCTGTTTGGTGGAGATGATATTTAATAAAATAAGTAGAAATCCACTAAAAGTTTTGTTTCGTTATCTTGCAATCCCGAGATAATCGTCTCCATGCTCCAAATCCATTTTAAAGCCATTTTTAAGGCATTTCGCGCATACATGAAATGAACACATTTTTCTCCAAAACTATAACAGATGCAAGCTTGTCCTGTTTGGTGGAGATGATATTTAATAAAATAAGTAGAAATCCACTAAAAGTTTTGTTTGGTTATCTTGCAATCCCGAGATAATCGTCTCCATGCTCCAAATCCATTTTAAAGCCATTTTTAAGGCATTTCGCGCATAAATGAAATGAACACATTTTTCTCCAAAACTATAACAGATGCAAGCTTGTCCTGTTTGGTGGAGATGATATTTAATAAAATAAGTAGAAATCCACTAAAAGTTTTGTTTGGTTATCTTGCAATCCCGAGATAATCGTCTCCATGCTCCAAATCCATTTTAAAGCCATTTTTAAGGCATTTCGCGCATACATGAAATGAACACATTTTTCTCCAAAACTATAACAGATGCAAGCTTGTCCTGTTTGGTGGAGATGATATTTAATAAAATAAGTAGAAATCCACTAAAAGTTTTGTTTGGTTATCTTGCAATCCCGAGATAATCGTCTCCATGCTCCAAATCCATTTTAAAGCCATTTTTAAGGCATTTCGCGCATACATGAAATGAACACATTTTTCTCCAAAACTATAACAGATGCAAGCTTGTCCTGTTTGGTGGAGATAATATTTAATAAAATAAGTAGAAATCTACTAAAAGTTTCGTTTGTTTATATTGCCATCCTGAGATAATCGTCTCCATGCTCCAAATCCATTTTAAAGCCATTTCAAAGGCATTTTGCGCATACATGAAATGAACACATTTTTCTCCAAAACTATAACAGATGCAAGCTTGTCCTGTTTGGTGGAGATGATATTTAATAAAATAAGTAGAAATCCACTAAAAGTTTTGTTTCGTTATCTTGCAATCCCGAGATAATCGTCTCCATGCTCCAAATCCATTTTAAAGCCATTTTTAAGGCATTTCGCGCATACATGAAATGAACACATTTTTCTCCAAAACTATAACAGATGCAAGCTTGTCCTGTTTGGTGGAGATGATATTTAATAAAATAAGTAGAAATCCACTAAAAGTTTTGTTTGGTTATCTTGCAATCCCGAGATAATCGTCTCCATGCTCCAAATCCATTTTAAAGCCATTTTTAAGGCATTTCGCGCATAAATGAAATGAACACATTTTTCTCCAAAACTATAACAGATGCAAGCTTGTCCTGTTTGGTGGAGATGATATTTAATAAAATAAGTAGAAATCCACTAAAAGTTTTGTTTGGTTATCTTGCAATCCCGAGATAATCGTCTCCATGCTCCAAATCCATTTTAAAGCCATTTTTAAGGCATTTTGCGCATACATGAAATGAACACATTTTTCTCCAAAACTATAACAGATGCAAGCTTGTCCTGTTTGGTGGAGATGATATTTAATAAAATAAGTAGAAATCCACTAAAAGTTTTGTTTGGTTATCTTGCAATCCCGAGATAATCGTCTCCATGCTCCAAATCCATTTTAAAGCCATTTTTAAGGCATTTCGCGCATACATGAAATGAACACATTTTTCTCCAAAACTATAACAGATGCAAGCTTGTCCTGTTTGGTGGAGATAATATTTAATAAAATAAGTAGAAATCTACTAAAAGTTTCGTTTGTTTATATTGCCATCCTGAGATAATCGTCTCCATGCTCCAAATCCATTTTAAAGCCATTTCAAAGGCATTTTGCGCATACATGAAATGAACACATTTTTCTCCAAAACTATAACACATGCAAGCTTGTCCTGTTTGGTGGAGATGATATTTAATAAAATAAGTAGAAATCCACTAAAAGTTTTGTTTGGTTATCTTGCAATCCCGAGATAATCGTCTCCATGCTCCAAATCCATTTTAAAGCCATTTTTAAGGCATTTCGCGCATACATGAAATGAACACATTTTTCTCCAAAACTATAACAGATGCAAGCTTGTCCTGTTTGGTGGAGATGATATTTAATAAAATAAGTAGAAATCCACTAAAAGTTTTGTTTGGTTATCTTGCAATCCCGAGATAATCGTCTCCATGCTCCAAATCCATTTTAAAGCCATTTCAAAGGCATTTTGCGCATACATGAAATGAACACATTTTTCTCCAAAACTATAACACATGCAAGCTTGTCCTGTTTGGTGGAGATGATATTTAATAAAATAAGTAGAAATCCACTAAAAGTTTTGTTTGGTTATCTTGCAATCCCGAGATAATCGTCTCCATGCTCCAAATCCATTTTAAAGCCATTTTTAAGGCATTTCGCGCATACATGAAATGAACACATTTTTCTCCAAAACTATAACAGATGCAAGCTTGTCCTGTTTGGTGGAGATGATATTTAATAAAATAAGTAGAAATCCACTAAAAGTTTTGTTTGGTTATCTTGCAATCCCGAGATAATCGTCTCCATGCTCCAAATCCATTTTAAAGCCATTTTTAAGGCATTTCGCGCATACATGAAATGAACACATTTTTCTCCAAAACTATAACAGATGCAAGCTTGTCCTGTTTGGTGGAGATGATATTTAATAAAATAAGTAGAAATCCACTAAAAGTTTTGTTTGGTTATCTTGCAATCCCGAGATAATCGCCTCCATGCTCCAAATCCATTTTAAAGCCATTTTTAAGGCATTTCGTGCATACTTGAAATGAACACATTTTTCTCCAAAACTATAACAGATGCAAGCTTGTCCTGTTTGGTGGAGATGATATTTAATAAAATAAGTAGAAATCCACTAAAAGTTTTGTTTGGTTATATTGCAATCCCGAGATAATCGTCTTCATGCTCCAAATCCATTTTAAAGCCATTTTTAAGGCATTTCGCGCATACATGAAATGAACACATTTTTCTCCAAAACTATAACAGATGCAAGCTTGTCCTGTTTGGTGGAGATGATATTTAATAAAATAAGTAGAAATCCACTAAAAGTTTTGTTTGGTTATCTTGCAATCCCGAGATAATCGTCTCCATGCTCCAAATCCATTTTAAAGCCATTTTTAAGGCATTTCGCGCATACATGAAATGAACACATTTTTCTCCAAAACTATAACAGATGCAAGCTTGTCCTGTTTGGTGGAGATGATATTTAATAAAATAAGTAGAAATCCACTAAAAGTTTTGTTTGGTTATCTTGCAATCCCGAGATAATCGTCTCCATGCTCCAAATCCATTTTAAAGCCATTTTTAAGGCATTTCGCGCATACATGAAATGAACACATTTTTCTCCAAAACTATAACAGATGCAAGCTTGTCCTGTTTGGTGGAGATGATATTTAATAAAATAAGTAGAAATCCACTAAAAGTTTTGTTTGGTTATCTTGCAATCCCGAGATAATCGTCTCCATGCTCCAAATCCATTTTAAAGCCATTTTTAAGGCATTTCGCGCATACATGAAATGAACACATTTTTCTCCAAAACTATAACAGATGCAAGCTTGTCCTGTTTGGTGGAGATGATATTTAATAAAATAAGTAGAAATCCACTAAAAGTTTTGTTTGGTTATCTTGCAATCCCGAGATAATCGTCTCCATGCTCCAAATCCATTTTAAAGCCATTTTTAAGGCATTTCGCGCATACATGAAATGAACACATTTTTCTCCAAAACTATAACACATGCAAGCTTGTCCTGTTTGGTGGAGATGATATTTAATAAAATAAGTAGAAATCCACTAAAAGTTTTGTTTGGTTATCTTGCAATCCCGAGATAATCGTCTCCATGCTCCAAATCCATTTTAAAGCCATTTTTAAGGCATTTCGCGCATACATGAAATGAACACATTTTTCTCCAAAACTATAACAGATGCAAGCTTGTCCTGTTTGGTGGAGATGATATTTAATAAAATAAGTAGAAATCCACTAAAAGTTTTGTTTGGTTATCTTGCAATCCCGAGATAATCGTCTCCATGCTCCAAATCCATTTTAAAGCCATTTTTAAGGCATTTCGCGCATACATGAAATGAACACATTTTTCTCCAAAACTATAACAGATGCAAGCTTGTCCTGTTTGGTGGAGATTATATTTAATAAAATAAGTAGAAATCCACTAAAAGTTTTGTTTGGTTATCTTGCAATCCCGAGATAATCGTCTCCATGCTCCAAATCCATTTTAAAGCCATTTCAAAGGCATTTCGCGCATACATGAAATGAACACATTTTTCTCCAAAACTATAACACATGCAAGCTTGTCCTGTTTGGTGGAGATGATATTTAATAAAATAAGTAGAAATCCACTAAAAGTTTTGTTTGGTTATCTTGCAATCCCGAGATAATCGTCTCCATGCTCCAAATCCATTTTAAAGCCATTTTTAAGGCATTTCGCGCATACATGAAATGAACACATTTTTCTCCAAAACTATAACAGATGCAAGCTTGTCCTGTTTGGTGGAGATGATATTTAATAAAATAAGTAGAAATCCACTAAAAGTTTTGTTTCGTTATCTTGCAATCCCGAGATAATCGTCTCCATGCTCCAAATCCATTTTAAAGCCATTTTTAAGGCATTTCGCGCATACATGAAATGAACACATTTTTCTCCAAAACTATAACAGATGCAAGCTTGTCCTGTTTGGTGGAGATGATATTTAATAAAATAAGTAGAAATCCACTAAAAGTTTTGTTTGGTTATCTTGCAATCCCGAGATAATCGTCTCCATGCTCCAAATCCATTTTAAAGCCATTTTTAAGGCATTTCGCGCATAAATGAAATGAACACATTTTTCTCCAAAACTATAACAGATGCAAGCTTGTCCTGTTTGGTGGAGATGATATTTAATAAAATAAGTAGAAATCCACTAAAAGTTTTGTTTGGTTATCTTGCAATCCCGAGATAATCGTCTCCATGCTCCAAATCCATTTTAAAGCCATTTTTAAGGCATTTCGCGCATACATGAAATGAACACATTTTTCTCCAAAACTATAACAGATGCAAGCTTGTCCTGTTTGGTGGAGATGATATTTAATAAAATAAGTAGAAATCCACTAAAAGTTTTGTTTGGTTATCTTGCAATCCCGAGATAATCGTCTCCATGCTCCAAATCCATTTTAAAGCCATTTTTAAGGCATTTCGCGCATACATGAAATGAACACATTTTTCTCCAAAACTATAACAGATGCAAGCTTGTCCTGTTTGGTGGAGATAATATTTAATAAAATAAGTAGAAATCTACTAAAAGTTTCGTTTGTTTATATTGCCATCCTGAGATAATCGTCTCCATGCTCCAAATCCATTTTAAAGCCATTTCAAAGGCATTTTGCGCATACATGAAATGAACACATTTTTCTCCAAAACTATAACAGATGCAAGCTTGTCCTGTTTGGTGGAGATGATATTTAATAAAATAAGTAGAAATCCACTAAAAGTTTTGTTTCGTTATCTTGCAATCCCGAGATAATCGTCTCCATGCTCCAAATCCATTTTAAAGCCATTTTTAAGGCATTTCGCGCATACATGAAATGAACACATTTTTCTCCAAAACTATAACAGATGCAAGCTTGTCCTGTTTGGTGGAGATGATATTTAATAAAATAAGTAGAAATCCACTAAAAGTTTTGTTTGGTTATCTTGCAATCCCGAGATAATCGTCTCCATGCTCCAAATCCATTTTAAAGCCATTTTTAAGGCATTTCGCGCATAAATGAAATGAACACATTTTTCTCCAAAACTATAACAGATGCAAGCTTGTCCTGTTTGGTGGAGATGATATTTAATAAAATAAGTAGAAATCCACTAAAAGTTTTGTTTGGTTATCTTGCAATCCCGAGATAATCGTCTCCATGCTCCAAATCCATTTTAAAGCCATTTTTAAGGCATTTTGCGCATACATGAAATGAACACATTTTTCTCCAAAACTATAACAGATGCAAGCTTGTCCTGTTTGGTGGAGATGATATTTAATAAAATAAGTAGAAATCCACTAAAAGTTTTGTTTGGTTATCTTGCAATCCCGAGATAATCGTCTCCATGCTCCAAATCCATTTTAAAGCCATTTTTAAGGCATTTCGCGCATACATGAAATGAACACATTTTTCTCCAAAACTATAACAGATGCAAGCTTGTCCTGTTTGGTGGAGATAATATTTAATAAAATAAGTAGAAATCTACTAAAAGTTTCGTTTGTTTATATTGCCATCCTGAGATAATCGTCTCCATGCTCCAAATCCATTTTAAAGCCATTTCAAAGGCATTTTGCGCATACATGAAATGAACACATTTTTCTCCAAAACTATAACACATGCAAGCTTGTCCTGTTTGGTGGAGATGATATTTAATAAAATAAGTAGAAATCCACTAAAAGTTTTGTTTGGTTATCTTGCAATCCCGAGATAATCGTCTCCATGCTCCAAATCCATTTTAAAGCCATTTTTAAGGCATTTCGCGCATACATGAAATGAACACATTTTTCTCCAAAACTATAACAGATGCAAGCTTGTCCTGTTTGGTGGAGATGATATTTAATAAAATAAGTAGAAATCCACTAAAAGTTTTGTTTGGTTATCTTGCAATCCCGAGATAATCGTCTCCATGCTCCAAATCCATTTTAAAGCCATTTCAAAGGCATTTTGCGCATACATGAAATGAACACATTTTTCTCCAAAACTATAACACATGCAAGCTTGTCCTGTTTGGTGGAGATGATATTTAATAAAATAAGTAGAAATCCACTAAAAGTTTTGTTTGGTTATCTTGCAATCCCGAGATAATCGTCTCCATGCTCCAAATCCATTTTAAAGCCATTTTTAAGGCATTTCGCGCATACATGAAATGAACACATTTTTCTCCAAAACTATAACAGATGCAAGCTTGTCCTGTTTGGTGGAGATGATATTTAATAAAATAAGTAGAAATCCACTAAAAGTTTTGTTTGGTTATCTTGCAATCCCGAGATAATCGTCTCCATGCTCCAAATCCATTTTAAAGCCATTTTTAAGGCATTTCGCGCATAAATGAAATGAACACATTTTTCTCCAAAACTATAACAGATGCAAGCTTGTCCTGTTTGGTGGAGATGATATTTAATAAAATAAGTAGAAATCCACTAAAAGTTTTGTTTGGTTATCTTGCAATCCCGAGATAATCGTCTCCATGCTCCAAATCCATTTTAAAGCCATTTTTAAGGCATTTTGCGCATACATGAAATGAACACATTTTTCTCCAAAACTATAACAGATGCAAGCTTGTCCTGTTTGGTGGAGATGATATTTAATAAAATAAGTAGAAATCCACTAAAAGTTTTGTTTGGTTATCTTGCAATCCCGAGATAATCGTCTCCATGCTCCAAATCCATTTTAAAGCCATTTTTAAGGCATTTCGCGCATACATGAAATGAACACATTTTTCTCCAAAACTATAACAGATGCAAGCTTGTCCTGTTTGGTGGAGATAATATTTAATAAAATAAGTAGAAATCTACTAAAAGTTTCGTTTGTTTATATTGCCATCCTGAGATAATCGTCTCCATGCTCCAAATCCATTTTAAAGCCATTTCAAAGGCATTTTGCGCATACATGAAATGAACACATTTTTCTCCAAAACTATAACACATGCAAGCTTGTCCTGTTTGGTGGAGATGATATTTAATAAAATAAGTAGAAATCCACTAAAAGTTTTGTTTGGTTATCTTGCAATCCCGAGATAATCGTCTCCATGCTCCAAATCCATTTTAAAGCCATTTTTAAGGCATTTCGCGCATACATGAAATGAACACATTTTTCTCCAAAACTATAACAGATGCAAGCTTGTCCTGTTTGGTGGAGATGATATTTAATAAAATAAGTAGAAATCCACTAAAAGTTTTGTTTGGTTATCTTGCAATCCCGAGATAATCGTCTCCATGCTCCAAATCCATTTTAAAGCCATTTCAAAGGCATTTTGCGCATACATGAAATGAACACATTTTTCTCCAAAACTATAACACATGCAAGCTTGTCCTGTTTGGTGGAGATGATATTTAATAAAATAAGTAGAAATCCACTAAAAGTTTTGTTTGGTTATCTTGCAATCCCGAGATAATCGTCTCCATGCTCCAAATCCATTTTAAAGCCATTTTTAAGGCATTTCGCGCATACATGAAATGAACACATTTTTCTCCAAAACTATAACAGATGCAAGCTTGTCCTGTTTGGTGGAGATGATATTTAATAAAATAAGTAGAAATCCACTAAAAGTTTTGTTTGGTTATCTTGCAATCCCGAGATAATCGTCTCCATGCTCCAAATCCATTTTAAAGCCATTTTTAAGGCATTTCGCGCATACATGAAATGAACACATTTTTCTCCAAAACTATAACAGATGCAAGCTTGTCCTGTTTGGTGGAGATGATATTTAATAAAATAAGTAGAAATCCACTAAAAGTTTTGTTTGGTTATCTTGCAATCCCGAGATAATCGCCTCCATGCTCCAAATCCATTTTAAAGCCATTTTTAAGGCATTTCGTGCATACTTGAAATGAACACATTTTTCTCCAAAACTATAACAGATGCAAGCTTGTCCTGTTTGGTGGAGATGATATTTAATAAAATAAGTAGAAATCCACTAAAAGTTTTGTTTGGTTATATTGCAATCCCGAGATAATCGTCTTCATGCTCCAAATCCATTTTAAAGCCATTTTTAAGGCATTTCGCGCATACATGAAATGAACACATTTTTCTCCAAAACTATAACAGATGCAAGCTTGTCCTGTTTGGTGGAGATGATATTTAATAAAATAAGTAGAAATCCACTAAAAGTTTTGTTTGGTTATCTTGCAATCCCGAGATAATCGTCTCCATGCTCCAAATCCATTTTAAAGCCATTTTTAAGGCATTTCGCGCATACATGAAATGAACACATTTTTCTCCAAAACTATAACAGATGCAAGCTTGTCCTGTTTGGTGGAGATGATATTTAATAAAATAAGTAGAAATCCACTAAAAGTTTTGTTTGGTTATCTTGCAATCCCGAGATAATCGTCTCCATGCTCCAAATCCATTTTAAAGCCATTTTTAAGGCATTTCGCGCATACATGAAATGAACACATTTTTCTCCAAAACTATAACAGATGCAAGCTTGTCCTGTTTGGTGGAGATGATATTTAATAAAATAAGTAGAAATCCACTAAAAGTTTTGTTTGGTTATCTTGCAATCCCGAGATAATCGTCTCCATGCTCCAAATCCATTTTAAAGCCATTTTTAAGGCATTTCGCGCATACATGAAATGAACACATTTTTCTCCAAAACTATAACAGATGCAAGCTTGTCCTGTTTGGTGGAGATGATATTTAATAAAATAAGTAGAAATCCACTAAAAGTTTTGTTTGGTTATCTTGCAATCCCGAGATAATCGTCTCCATGCTCCAAATCCATTTTAAAGCCATTTTTAAGGCATTTCGCGCATACATGAAATGAACACATTTTTCTCCAAAACTATAACACATGCAAGCTTGTCCTGTTTGGTGGAGATGATATTTAATAAAATAAGTAGAAATCCACTAAAAGTTTTGTTTGGTTATCTTGCAATCCCGAGATAATCGTCTCCATGCTCCAAATCCATTTTAAAGCCATTTTTAAGGCATTTCGCGCATACATGAAATGAACACATTTTTCTCCAAAACTATAACAGATGCAAGCTTGTCCTGTTTGGTGGAGATGATATTTAATAAAATAAGTAGAAATCCACTAAAAGTTTTGTTTGGTTATCTTGCAATCCCGAGATAATCGTCTCCATGCTCCAAATCCATTTTAAAGCCATTTTTAAGGCATTTCGCGCATACATGAAATGAACACATTTTTCTCCAAAACTATAACAGATGCAAGCTTGTCCTGTTTGGTGGAGATTATATTTAATAAAATAAGTAGAAATCCACTAAAAGTTTTGTTTGGTTATCTTGCAATCCCGAGATAATCGTCTCCATGCTCCAAATCCATTTTAAAGCCATTTCAAAGGCATTTCGCGCATACATGAAATGAACACATTTTTCTCCAAAACTATAACACATGCAAGCTTGTCCTGTTTGGTGGAGATGATATTTAATAAAATAAGTAGAAATCCACTAAAAGTTTTGTTTGGTTATCTTGCAATCCCGAGATAATCGTCTCCATGCTCCAAATCCATTTTAAAGCCATTTTTAAGGCATTTCGCGCATACATGAAATGAACACATTTTTCTCCAAAACTATAACAGATGCAAGCTTGTCCTGTTTGGTGGAGATGATATTTAATAAAATAAGTAGAAATCCACTAAAAGTTTTGTTTCGTTATCTTGCAATCCCGAGATAATCGTCTCCATGCTCCAAATCCATTTTAAAGCCATTTTTAAGGCATTTCGCGCATACATGAAATGAACACATTTTTCTCCAAAACTATAACAGATGCAAGCTTGTCCTGTTTGGTGGAGATGATATTTAATAAAATAAGTAGAAATCCACTAAAAGTTTTGTTTGGTTATCTTGCAATCCCGAGATAATCGTCTCCATGCTCCAAATCCATTTTAAAGCCATTTTTAAGGCATTTCGCGCATAAATGAAATGAACACATTTTTCTCCAAAACTATAACAGATGCAAGCTTGTCCTGTTTGGTGGAGATGATATTTAATAAAATAAGTAGAAATCCACTAAAAGTTTTGTTTGGTTATCTTGCAATCCCGAGATAATCGTCTCCATGCTCCAAATCCATTTTAAAGCCATTTTTAAGGCATTTCGCGCATACATGAAATGAACACATTTTTCTCCAAAACTATAACAGATGCAAGCTTGTCCTGTTTGGTGGAGATGATATTTAATAAAATAAGTAGAAATCCACTAAAAGTTTTGTTTGGTTATCTTGCAATCCCGAGATAATCGTCTCCATGCTCCAAATCCATTTTAAAGCCATTTTTAAGGCATTTCGCGCATACATGAAATGAACACATTTTTCTCCAAAACTATAACAGATGCAAGCTTGTCCTGTTTGGTGGAGATAATATTTAATAAAATAAGTAGAAATCTACTAAAAGTTTCGTTTGTTTATATTGCCATCCTGAGATAATCGTCTCCATGCTCCAAATCCATTTTAAAGCCATTTCAAAGGCATTTTGCGCATACATGAAATGAACACATTTTTCTCCAAAACTATAACAGATGCAAGCTTGTCCTGTTTGGTGGAGATGATATTTAATAAAATAAGTAGAAATCCACTAAAAGTTTTGTTTCGTTATCTTGCAATCCCGAGATAATCGTCTCCATGCTCCAAATCCATTTTAAAGCCATTTTTAAGGCATTTCGCGCATACATGAAATAAACACATTTTTCTCCAAAACTATAACAGATGCAAGCTTGTCCTGTTTGGTGGAGATGATATTTAATAAAATAAGTAGAAATCCACTAAAAGTTTTGTTTGGTTATCTTGCAATCCCGAGATAATCGTCTCCATGCTCCAAATCCATTTTAAAGCCATTTTTAAGGCATTTCGCGCATAAATGAAATGAACACATTTTTCTCCAAAACTATAACAGATGCAAGCTTGTCCTGTTTGGTGGAGATGATATTTAATAAAATAAGTAGAAATCCACTAAAAGTTTTGTTTGGTTATCTTGCAATCCCGAGATAATCGTCTCCATGCTCCAAATCCATTTTAAAGCCATTTTTAAGGCATTTTGCGCATACATGAAATGAACACATTTTTCTCCAAAACTATAACAGATGCAAGCTTGTCCTGTTTGGTGGAGATGATATTTAATAAAATAAGTAGAAATCCACTAAAAGTTTTGTTTGGTTATCTTGCAATCCCGAGATAATCGTCTCCATGCTCCAAATCCATTTTAAAGCCATTTTTAAGGCATTTCGCGCATACATGAAATGAACACATTTTTCTCCAAAACTATAACAGATGCAAGCTTGTCCTGTTTGGTGGAGATAATATTTAATAAAATAAGTAGAAATCTACTAAAAGTTTCGTTTGTTTATATTGCCATCCTGAGATAATCGTCTCCATGCTCCAAATCCATTTTAAAGCCATTTCAAAGGCATTTTGCGCATACATGAAATGAACACATTTTTCTCCAAAACTATAACACATGCAAGCTTGTCCTGTTTGGTGGAGATGATATTTAATAAAATAAGTAGAAATCCACTAAAAGTTTTGTTTGGTTATCTTGCAATCCCGAGATAATCGTCTCCATGCTCCAAATCCATTTTAAAGCCATTTTTAAGGCATTTCGCGCATACATGAAATGAACACATTTTTCTCCAAAACTATAACAGATGCAAGCTTGTCCTGTTTGGTGGAGATGATATTTAATAAAATAAGTAGAAATCCACTAAAAGTTTTGTTTGGTTATCTTGCAATCCCGAGATAATCGTCTCCATGCTCCAAATCCATTTTAAAGCCATTTCAAAGGCATTTTGCGCATACATGAAATGAACACATTTTTCTCCAAAACTATAACACATGCAAGCTTGTCCTGTTTGGTGGAGATGATATTTAATAAAATAAGTAGAAATCCACTAAAAGTTTTGTTTGGTTATCTTGCAATCCCGAGATAATCGTCTCCATGCTCCAAATCCATTTTAAAGCCATTTTTAAGGCATTTCGCGCATACATGAAATGAACACATTTTTCTCCAAAACTATAACAGATGCAAGCTTGTCCTGTTTGGTGGAGATGATATTTAATAAAATAAGTAGAAATCCACTAAAAGTTTTGTTTGGTTATCTTGCAATCCCGAGATAATCGTCTCCATGCTCCAAATCCATTTTAAAGCCATTTTTAAGGCATTTCGCGCATACATGAAATGAACACATTTTTCTCCAAAACTATAACAGATGCAAGCTTGTCCTGTTTGGTGGAGATGATATTTAATAAAATAAGTAGAAATCCACTAAAAGTTTTGTTTGGTTATCTTGCAATCCCGAGATAATCGCCTCCATGCTCCAAATCCATTTTAAAGCCATTTTTAAGGCATTTCGCGCATACATGAAATGAACACATTTTTCTCCAAAACTATAACAGATGCAAGCTTGTCCTGTTTGGTGGAGATGATATTTAATAAAATAAGTAGAAATCCACTAAAAGTTTTGTTTGGTTATATTGCAATCCCGAGATAATCGTCTTCATGCTCCAAATCCATTTTAAAGCCATTTTTAAGGCATTTCGCGCATACATGAAATGAACACATTTTTCTCCAAAACTATAACAGATGCAAGCTTGTCCTGTTTGGTGGAGATGATATTTAATAAAATAAGTAGAAATCCACTAAAAGTTTTGTTTGGTTATCTTGCAATCCCGAGATAATCGTCTCCATGCTCCAAATCCATTTTAAAGCCATTTTTAAGGCATTTCGCGCATACATGAAATGAACACATTTTTCTCCAAAACTATAACAGATGCAAGCTTGTCCTGTTTGGTGGAGATAATATTTAATAAAATAAGTAGAAATCTACTAAAAGTTTCGTTTGTTTATATTGCCATCCTGAGATAATCGTCTCCATGCTCCAAATCCATTTTAAAGCCATTTCAAAGGCATTTTGCGCATACATGAAATGAACACATTTTTCTCCAAAACTAACACATGCAAGCTTGTCCTGTTTGGTGGAGATGATATTTAATAAAATAAGTAGAAATCCACTAAAAGTTTTGTTTGGTTATCTTGCAATCCCGAGATAATCGTCTCCATGCTCCAAATCCATTTTAAAGCCATTTTTAAGGCATTTCGCGCATACATGAAATGAACACATTTTTCTCCAAAACTATAACAGATGCAAGCTTGTCCTGTTTGGTGGAGATGATATTTAATAAAATAAGTAGAAATCCACTAAAAGTTTTGTTTGGTTATCTTGCAATCCCGAGATAATCGTCTCCATGCTCCAAATCCATTTTAAAGCCATTTTTAAGGCATTTTGCGCATACATGAAATGAACACATTTTTCTCCAAAACTATAACACATGCAAGCTTGTCCTGTTTGGTGGAGATGATATTTAATAAAATAAGTAGAAATCCACTAAAAGTTTTGTTTGGTTATCTTGCAATCCCGAGATAATCGTCTCCATGCTCCAAATCCATTTTAAAGCCATTTTTAAGGCATTTCGCGCATACATGAAATGAACACATTTTTCTCCAAAACTATAACAGATGCAAGCTTGTCCTGTTTGGTGGAGATGATATTTAATAAAATAAGTAGAAATCCACTAAAAGTTTTGTTTGGTTATCTTGCAATCCCGAGATAATCGTCTCCATGCTCCAAATCCATTTTAAAGCCATTTTTAAGGCATTTCGCGCATACATGAAATGAACACATTTTTCTCCAAAACTATAACAGATGCAAGCTTGTCCTGTTTGGTGGAGATGATATTTAATAAAATAAGTAGAAATCCACTAAAAGTTTTGTTTGGTTATCTTGCAATCCCGAGATAATCGTCTCCATGCTCCAAATCCATTTTAAAGCCATTTTTAAGGCATTTCGCGCATACATGAAATGAACACATTTTTCTCCAAAACTATAACAGATGCAAGCTTGTCCTGTTTGGTGGAGATGATATTTAATAAAATAAGTAGAAATCCACTAAAAGTTTTGTTTGGTTATATTGCAATCCCGAGATAATCGTCTTCATGCTCCAAATCCATTTTAAAGCCATTTTTAAGGCATTTCGCGCATACATGAAATGAACACATTTTTCTCCAAAACTATAACAGATGCAAGCTTGTCCTGTTTGGTGGAGATAATATTTAATAAAATAAGTAGAAATCTCCTAAAAGTTTCGTTTGTTTATATTGCCATCCTGAGATAATCGTCTCCATGCTCCAAATCCATTTTAAAGCCATTTCAAAGGCATTTTGCGCATACATGAAATGAACACATTTTTCTCCAAAACTATAACACATGCAAGCTTGTCCTGTTTGGTGGAGATGATATTTAATAAAATAAGTAGAAATCCACTAAAAGTTTTGTTTGGTTATCTTGCAATCCCGAGATAATCGTCTCCATGCTCCAAATCCATTTTAAAGCCATTTTTAAGGCATTTCGCGCATACATGAAATGAACACATTTTTCTCCAAAACTATAACAGATGCAAGCTTGTCCTGTTTGGTGGAGATGATATTTAATAAAATAAGTAGAAATCCACTAAAAGTTTTGTTTGGTTATCTTGCAATCCCGAGATAATCGTCTCCATGCTCCAAATCCATTTTAAAGCCATTTTTAAGGCATTTCGCGCATACATGAAATGAACACATTTTTCTCCAAAACTATAACAGATGCAAGCTTGTCCTGTTTGGTGGAGATAATATTTAATAAAATAAGTAGAAATCCACTAAAAGTTTTGTTTGGTTATCTTGCAATCCCGAGATAATCGTCTCCATGCTCCAAATCCATTTTAAAGCCATTTTTAAGGCATTTCGCGCATACATGAAATGAACACATTTTTCTCCAAAACTATAACACATGCAAGCTTGTCCTGTTTGGTGGAGATGATATTTAATAAAATAAGTAGAAATCCACTAAAAGTTTTGTTTGGTTATCTTGCAATCCCGAGATAATCGTCTCCATGCTCCAAATCCATTTTAAAGCCATTTTTAAGGCATTTCGCGCATACATGAAATGAACACATTTTTCTCTAAAACTATAACAGATGCAAGCTTGTCCTGTTTGGTGGAGATGATATTTAATAAAATAAGTAAAAATCCACTAAAAGTTTTGTTTGGTTATCTTGCAATCCCGAGATAATCGTCTCCATGCTCCAAATCCATTTTAAAGCCATTTCAAAGGCATTTCGCGCATACATGAAATGAACACATTTTTCTCCAAAACTATAACAGATGCAAGCTTGTCCTGTTTGGTGGAGATGATATTTAATAAAATAAGTAGAAATCCACTAAAAGTTTTGTTTGGTTATCTTGCAATCCCGAGATAATCGTCTCCATGCTCCAAATCCATTTTATAGCCATTTTTAAGGCATTTCGCGCATACATGAAATGAACACATTTTTCTCCAAAACTATAACAGATGCAAGCTTGTCCTGTTTGGTGGAGATGATATTTAATAAAATAAGTAGAAATCCACTAAAAGTTTTGTTTGGTTATCTTGCAATCCCGAGATAATCGTCTCCATGCTCCAAATCCCTTTTAAAGCCATTTCAAAGGCATTTTGCGCATACATGAAATGAACACATTTTTCTCCAAAACTATAACACATGCAAGCTTGTCCTGTTTGGTGGAGATGATATTTAATAAAATAAGTAGAAATCCACTAAAAGTTTTGTTTGGTTATCTTGCAATCCCGAGATAATCGTCTCCATGCTCCAAATCCATTTTAAAGCCATTTTTAAGGCTTTTCACGCATACATGAAATGAACACATTTTTCTCCAAAACTATAACAGATGCAAGCTTGTCCTGTTTGGTGGAGATGATATTTAATAAAATAAGTAGAAATTTACTAAAAGTTTTGTTTGGTTATCTTGCAATCCCGAGATAATCGTCTCCATGCTCCAAATCCATTTTAAAGCCATTTTTAAGGCATTTCGCGCATACATGAAATGAACACATTTTTCTCCAAAACTATAACAGATGCAAGCTTGTCCTGTTTGGTGGAGATGATATTTAATAAAATAAGTAGAAATCCACTAAAAGTTTTGTTTGGTTATCTTGCAATCTCGAGATAATCGTCTCCATGCTCCAAATCCATTTTAAAGCCATTTCAAAGGCATTTTGCGCATACATGAAATGAACACATTTTTCTCCAAAACTATAACACATGCAAGCTTGTCCTGTTTGGTGGAGATGATATTTAATAAAATAAGTAGAAATCCACTAAAAGTTTTGTTTGGTTATCTTGCAATCCCGAGATAATCGTCTCCATGCTCCAAATCCATTTTAAAGCCATTTTTAAGGCATTTCGCGCATACATGAAATGAACACATTTTTCTCTAAAACTATAACAGATGCAAGCTTGTCCTGTTTGGTGGAGATGATATTTAATAAAATAAGTAGAAATCCACTAAAAGTTTTGTTTGGTTATCTTGCAATCCCGAGATAATCGTCTCCATGCTCCAAATCCATTTTAAAGCCATTTTTAAGGCATTTCGCGCATACATGAAATGAACACATTTTTCTCCAAAACTATAACAGATGCAAGCTTGTCCTGTTTGGTGGAGATGATATTTAATAAAATAAGTAGAAATCCACTAAAAGTTTTGTTTGGTTATCTTGCAATCCCGAGATAATCGTCTCCATGCTCCAAATCCATTTTAAAGCCATTTTTAAGGCATTTCGCGCATACATGAAATGAACACATTTTTCTCCAAAACTATAACAGATGCAAGCTTGTCCTGTTTGGTGGAGATGATATTTAATAAAATAAGTAGAAATCCACTAAAAGTTTTGTTTGGTTATCTTGCAATCCCGAGATAATCGTCTCCATGCTCCAAATCCATTTTAAAGCCATTTTTAAGGCATTTCGCGCATACATGAAATGAACACATTTTTCTCCAAAACTATAACAGATGCAAGCTTGTCCTGTTTGGTGGAGATAATATTTAATAAAATAAGTAGAAATCTACTAAAAGTTTCGTTTGTTTATATTGCCATCCTGAGATAATCGTCTCCATGCTCCAAATCCATTTTAAAGCCATTTCAAAGGCATTTTGCGCATACATGAAATGAACACATTTTTCTCCAAAACTATAACACATGCAAGCTTGTCCTGTTTGGTGGAGATGATATTTAATAAAATAAGTAGAAATCCACTAAAAGTTTTGTTTGGTTATCTTGCAATCCCGAGATAATCGTCTCCATGCTCCAAATCCATTTTAAAGCCATTTTTAAGGCATTTCGCGCATACATGAAATGAACACATTTTTCTCTAAAACTATAACAGATGCAAGCTTGTCCTGTTTGGTGGAGATGATATTTAATAAAATAAGTAGAAATCCACTAAAAGTTTTGTTTGGTTATCTTGCAATCCCGAGATAATCGTCTCCATGCTCCAAATCCATTTTAAAGCCATTTTTAAGGCATTTCGCGCATACATGAAATGAACACATTTTTCTCCAAAACTATAACAGATGCAAGCTTGTCCTGTTTGGTGGAGATGATATTTAATAAAATAAGTAGAAATCCACTAAAAGTTTTGTTTGGTTATCTTGCAATCCCGAGATAATCGTCTCCATGCTCCAAATCCATTTTATAGCCATTTTTAAGGCATTTCGCGCATACATGAAATGAACACATTTTTCTCCAAAACTATAACAGATGCAAGCTTGTCCTGTTTGGTGGAGATGATATTTAATAAAATAAGTAGAAATCCACTAAAAGTTTTGTTTGGTTATCTTGCAATCCCGAGATAATCGTCTCCATGCTCCAAATCCCTTTTAAAGCCATTTCAAAGGCATTTTGCGCATACATGAAATGAACACATTTTTCTCCAAAACTATAACACATGCAAGCTTGTCCTGTTTGGTGGAGATGATATTTAATAAAATAAGTAGAAATCCACTAAAAGTTTTGTTTGGTTATCTTGCAATCCCGAGATAATCGTCTCCATGCTCCAAATCCATTTTAAAGCCATTTTTAAGGCATTTCGCGCATACATGAAATGAACACATTTTTCTCCAAAACTATAACAGATGCAAGCTTGTCCTGTTTGGTGGAGATGATATTTAATAAAATAAGTAGAAATTTACTAAAAGTTTTGTTTGGTTATCTTGCAATCCCGAGATAATCGTCTCCATGCTCCAAATCCATTTTAAAGCCATTTTTAAGGCATTTCGCGCATACATGAAATGAACACATTTTTCTCCAAAACTATAACAGATGCAAGCTTGTCCTGTTTGGTGGAGATGATATTTAATAAAATAAGTAGAAATCCACTAAAAGTTTTGTTTGGTTATCTTGCAATCTCGAGATAATCGTCTCCATGCTCCAAATCCATTTTAAAGCCATTTCAAAGGCATTTTGCGCATACATGAAATGAACACATTTTTCTCCAAAACTATAACACATGCAAGCTTGTCCTGTTTGGTGGAGATGATATTTAATAAAATAAGTAGAAATCCACTAAAAGTTTTGTTTGGTTATCTTGCAATCCCGAGATAATCGTCTCCATGCTCCAAATCCATTTTAAAGCCATTTTTAAGGCATTTCGCGCATACATGAAATTAACACATTTTTCTCCAAAACTATAACAGATGCAAGCTTGTCCTGTTTGGTGGAGATGATATTTAATAAAATAAGTAGAAATCCACTAAAAGTTTTGTTTGGTTATCTTGCAATCCCGAGATAATCGTCTCCATGCTCCAAATCCATTTTAAAGCCATTTTTAAGGCATTTCGCGCATACATGAAATGAACACATTTTTCTCCAAAACTATAACAGATGCAAGCTTGTCCTGTTTGGTGGAGATGATATTTAATAAAATAAGTAGAAATCCACTAAAAGTTTTGTTTGGTTATCTTGCAATCCCGAGATAATCGTCTCCATGCTCCAAATCCATTTTAAAGCCATTTTTAAGGCATTTCGCGCATACATGAAATGAACACATTTTTCTCCAAAACTATAACAGATGCAAGCTTGTCCTGTTTGGTGGAGATGATATTTAATAAAATAAGTAGAAATCCACTAAAAGTTTTGTTTGGTTATCTTGCAATCCCGAGATAATCGTCTCCATGCTCCAAATCCCTTTTAAAGCCATTTCAAAGGCATTTTGCGCATACATGAAATGAACACATTTTTCTCCAAAACTATAACACATGCAAGCTTGTCCTGTTTGGTGGAGATGATATTTAATAAAATAAGTAGAAATCCACTAAAAGTTTTGTTTGGTTATCTTGCAATCCCGAGATAATCGTCTCCATGCTCCAAATCCATTTTAAAGCCATTTTTAAGGCATTTCGCGCATACATGAAATGAACACATTTTTCTCCAAAACTATAACAGATGCAAGCTTGTCCTGTTTGGTGGAGATGATATTTAATAAAATAAGTAGAAATTTACTAAAAGTTTTGTTTGGTTATCTTGCAATCCCGAGATAATCGTCTCCATGCTCCAAATCCATTTTAAAGCCATTTTTAAGGCATTTCGCGCATACATGAAATGAACACATTTTTCTCCAAAACTATAACAGATGCAAGCTTGTCCTGTTTGGTGGAGATGATATTTAATAAAATAAGTAGAAATCCACTAAAAGTTTTGTTTGGTTATCTTGCAATCTCGAGATAATCGTCTCCATGCTCCAAATCCATTTTAAAGCCATTTCAAAGGCATTTTGCGCATACATGAAATGAACACATTTTTCTCCAAAACTATAACACATGCAAGCTTGTCCTGTTTGGTGGAGATGATATTTAATAAAATAAGTAGAAATCCACTAAAAGTTTTGTTTGGTTATCTTGCAATCCCGAGATAATCGTCTCCATGCTCCAAATCCATTTTAAAGCCATTTTTAAGGCATTTCGCGCATACATGAAATGAACACATTTTTCTCCAAAACTATAACAGATGCAAGCTTGTCCTGTTTGGTGGAGATGATATTTAATAAAATAAGTAGAAATCCACTAAAAGTTTTGTTTGGTTATCTTGCAATCCCGAGATAATCGTCTCCATGCTCCAAATCCATTTTAAAGCCATTTTTAAGGCATTTCGCGCATACATGAAATGAACACATTTTTCTCCAAAACTATAACAGATGCAAGCTTGTCCTGTTTGGTGGAGATGATATTTAATAAAATAAGTAGAAATCCACTAAAAGTTTTGTTTGGTTATCTTGCAATCCCGAGATAATCGTCTCCATGCTCCAAATCCATTTTAAAGCCATTTTTAAGGCATTTCGCGCATACATGAAATGAACACATTTTTCTCCAAAACTATAACAGATGCAAGCTTGTCCTGTTTGGTGGAGATGATATTTAATAAAATAAGTAGAAATCCACTAAAAGTTTTGTTTGGTTATCTTGCAATCCCGAGATAATCGTCTCCATGCTCCAAATCCCTTTTAAAGCCATTTCAAAGGCATTTTGCGCATACATGAAATGAACACATTTTTCTCCAAAACTATAACACATGCAAGCTTGTCCTGTTTGGTGGAGATGATATTTAATAAAATAAGTAGAAATCCACTAAAAGTTTTGTTTGGTTATCTTGCAATCCCGAGATAATCGTCTCCATGCTCCAAATCCATTTTAAAGCCATTTTTAAGGCATTTCGCGCATACATGAAATGAACACATTTTTCTCCAAAACTATAACAGATGCAAGCTTGTCCTGTTTGGTGGAGATGATATTTAATAAAATAAGTAGAAATTTACTAAAAGTTTTGTTTGGTTATCTTGCAATCCCGAGATAATCGTCTCCATGCTCCAAATCCATTTTAAAGCCATTTTTAAGGCATTTCGCGCATACATGAAATGAACACATTTTTCTCCAAAACTATAACAGATGCAAGCTTGTCCTGTTTGGTGGAGATGATATTTAATAAAATAAGTAGAAATCCACTAAAAGTTTTGTTTGGTTATCTTGCAATCTCGAGATAATCGTCTCCATGCTCCAAATCCATTTTAAAGCCATTTCAAAGGCATTTTGCGCATACATGAAATGAACACATTTTTCTCCAAAACTATAACACATGCAAGCTTGTCCTGTTTGGTGGAGATGATATTTAATAAAATAAGTAGAAATCCACTAAAAGTTTTGTTTGGTTATCTTGCAATCCCGAGATAATCGTCTCCATGCTCCAAATCCATTTTAAAGCCATTTTTAAGGCATTTCGCGCATACATGAAATGAACACATTTTTCTCCAAAACTATAACAGATGCAAGCTTGTCCTGTTTGGTGGAGATGATATTTAATAAAATAAGTAGAAATCCACTAAAAGTTTTGTTTGGTTATCTTGCAATCCCGAGATAATCGTCTCCATGCTCCAAATCCATTTTAAAGCCATTTTTAAGGCATTTCGCGCATACATGAAATGAACACATTTTTCTCCAAAACTATAACAGATGCAAGCTTGTCCTGTTTGGTGGAGATGATATTTAATAAAATAAGTAGAAATCCACTAAAAGTTTTGTTTGGTTATCTTGCAATCCCGAGATAATCGTCTCCATGCTCCAAATCCATTTTAAAGCCATTTTTAAGGCATTTCGCGCATACATGAAATGAACACATTTTTCTCCAAAACTATAACAGATGCAAGCTTGTCCTGTTTGGTGGAGATGATATTTAATAAAATAAGTAGAAATCCACTAAAAGTTTTGTTTGGTTATCTTGCAATCCCGAGATAATCGTCTCCATGCTCCAAATCCATTTTAAAGCCATTTTTAAGGCATTTCGCGCATACATGAAATGAACACATTTTTCTCCAAAACTATAACAGATGCAAGCTTGTCCTGTTTGGTGGAGATGATATTTAATAAAATAAGTAGAAATCCACTAAAAGTTTTGTTTGGTTATCTTGCAATCCCGAGATAATCGTCTCCATGCTCCAAATCCATTTTAAAGCCATTTTTAAGGCATTTCGCGCATACATGAAATGAACACATTTTTCTCCAAAACTATAACAGATGCAAGCTTGTCCTGTTTGGTGGAGATGATATTTAATAAAATAAGTAGAAATCCACTAAAAGTTTTGTTTGGTTATCTTGCAATCCCGAGATAATCGTCTCCATGCTCCAAATCCATTTTAAAGCCATTTCAAAGGCATTTTGCGCATACATGAAATGAACACATTTTTCTCCAAAACTATAACACATGCAAGCTTGTCCTGTTTGGTGGAGATGATATTTAATAAAATAAGTAGAAAACCACTAAAAGTTTTGTTTGGTTATCTTGCAATCCCGAGATAATCGTCTCCATGCTCCAAATCCATTTTAAAGCCATTTTTAAGGCATTTCGCGCATACATGAAATGAACACATTTTTCTCCAAAACTATAACAGATGCAAGCTTGTCCTGTTTGGTGGAGATGATATTTAATAAAATAAGTAGAAATCCACTAAAAGTTTTGTTTGGTTATCTTGCAATCCCGAGATAATCGTCTCCATGCTCCAAATCCATTTTAAAGCCATTTCAAATGCATTTTGCGCATACATGAAATGAACACATTTTTCTCCAAAACTATAACACATGCAAGCTTGTCCTGTTTGGTGGAGATGATATTTAATAAAATAAGTAGAAATCCACTAAAAGTTTTGTTTGGTTATCTTGCAATCCCGAGATAATCGTCTCCATGCTCCAAATCCATTTTAAAGCCATTTTTAAGGCATTTCGCGCATACATGAAATGAACACATTTTTCTCCAAAACTATAACAGATGCAAGCTTGTCCTGTTTGGTGGAGATGATATTTAATAAAATAAGTAGAAATCCACTAAAAGTTTTGTTTGGTTATCTTGCAATCCCGAGATAATCGTCTCCATGCTCCAAATCCATTTTAAAGCCATTTTAAGGCATTTCGCGCATACATGAAATGAACACATTTTTCTCCAAAACTATAACAGATGCAAGCTTGTCCTGTTTGGTGGAGATGATATTTAATAAAATAAGTAGAAATCCACTAAAAGTTTTGTTTGGTTATCTTGCAATCCCGAGATAATCGTCTCCATGCTCCAAATCCATTTTAAAGCCATTTTTAAGGCATTTCGCGCATACATGAAATGAACACATTTTTCTCCAAAACTATAACAGATGCAAGCTTGTCCTGTTTGGTGGAGATGATATTTAATAAAATAAGTAGAAATCCACTAAAAGTTTTGTTTGGTTATCTTGCAATCCCGAGATAATCGTCTCCATGCTCCAAATCCATTTTAAAGCCATTTTTAAGGCATTTCGCGCATACATGAAATGAACACATTTTTCTCTAAAACTATAACAGATGCAAGCTTGTCCTGTTTGGTGAAGATGATATTTAATAAAATAAGTAGAAATCCACTAAAAGTTTTGTTTGGTTATCTTGCAATCCCGAGATAATCGTCTCCATGCTCCAAATCCATTTTAAAGCCATTTTTAAGGTATTTCGCGCATACATGAAATGAACACATTTTTCTCCAAAACTATAACAGATGCAAGCTTGTCCTGTTTGGTGGAGATGATATTTAATAAAATAAGTAGAAATCCACTAAAAGTTTTGTTTGGTTATCTTGCAATCCCGAGATAATCGTCTCCATGCTCCAAATCCATTTTAAAGCCATTTTTAAGGCATTTCGCGCATACATGAAATGAACACATTTTTCTCCAAAACTATAACAGATGCAAGCTTGTCCTGTTTGGTGGAGATGATATTTAATAAAATAAGTAGAAATCCACTAAAAGTTTTGTTTGGTTATCTTGCAATCCCGAGATAATCGTCTCCATGCTCCAAATCCATTTTAAAGCCATTTCAAAGGCATTTTGCGCATACATGAAATGAACACATTTTTCTCCAAAACTATAACACATGCAAGCTTGTCCTGATTGGTGGAGATGATATTTAATAAAATAAGTAGAAATCCACTAAAAGTTTTGTTTGGTTATCTTGCAATCCCGAGATAATCGTCTCCATGCTCCAAATCCATTTTAAAGCCATTTTTAAGGCATTTCGCGCATACATGAAATGAACACATTTTTCTCCAAAACTATAACAGATGCAAGCTTGTCCTGTTTGGTGGAGATGATATTTAATAAAATAAGTAGAAATCCACTAAAAGTTTTGTTTGGTTATCTTGCAATCCCGAGATAATCGTCTCCATGCTCCAAATCCATTTTAAAGCCATTTTTAAGGCATTTCGCGCATACATGAAATGAACACATTTTTCTCCAAAACTATAACAGATGCAAGCTTGTCCTGTTTGGTGGAGATGATATTTAATAAAATAAGTAGAAATCCACTAAAAGTTTTGTTTGGTTATCTTGCAATCCCGAGATAATCGTCTCCATGCTCCAAATCCATTTTAAAGCCATTTTTAAGGCATTTCGCGCATACATGAAATGAACACATTTTTCTCCAAAACTATAACAGATGCAAGCTTGTCCTGTTTGGTGGAGATGATATTTAATAAAATAAGTAGAAATCCACTAAAAGTTTTGTTTGGTTATCTTGCAATCCCGAGATAATCGTCTCCATGCTCCAAATCCATTTTAAAGCCATTTTTAAGGCATTTCGCGCATACATGAAATGAACACATTTTTCTCCAAAACTATAACAGATGCAAGCTTGTCCTGTTTGGTGGAGATGATATTTAATAAAATAAGTAGAAATCCACTAAAAGTTTT
>NW_027444019.1:0-30557 GCF_048569485.1 Anomaloglossus baeobatrachus | reverse complement strand
AATTTAGATGTCCCAGACAGCATTCCATCAGCCGTTGGAAGGTTCCAGGGGCGTTGCACAGCCCAAACGGCATGCTATTAAATTCACAGAGCCCCATCGGGGTGGTGAAGGCAGTTTTCTCCCGGTCCTCGGGTGCCACGGCCACTTGCCAGTACCCGCTGGTGAGGTCGAGGGTAGAGAAGTAGTTCGCGGTTCTTAGTGCGGCCAAGGACTCTTAGATACGGGGCAGTGGGTAAGCATCCTTATGCGTTATCTGGTTAATCTTGCGGTAATCCACACACATCCGCATGGTGCCGTCCTTCTTCTTAACCAGTACCAATGGGGCGGCCCAGGGACTACAGCTGTCCCTGATAACCCCTGCCTCCTTCATGTTCCTCAACATGTCTTTGGCACATTGGTAGTGTGCAGGGGGAATAGGCCTGTACCTCTCTTTGATAGGGGGGTGCTCGCCGGTGGGGATATGGTGTTGGATCCCTTTGATCTGCCCAAAGTCTAGGGGGTGTTTGCTAAAAACTCGTTCATACTCCCGTACCACCCGGTATACCCCTTCTTTGTAATGTGCAGGGGTATCATCAGTGCCTACATGCAGCTGTCGGTGCCACTCCTCTGACTCCCCTTTGGGCGGTTGAGTGCTGGCAGTCGGTGGGGAGGTTGGGGAAGCTGTCTCGTGGATGGCGTGGGGATCTAGAGTGAGCAACTTAGCAAGTGTAGCATACCGGGGGAGTCTAACTTCTTCCTCCCCACAGTTCAGCACCCTCACGGGCACTCTCCCCTTCTTTACATCTACCACCCCTCGGGCGGCCATTACTGTGGGCCAGTGCTCGGAGGGCATGGGCTCTATCATAGCAGGGTAGTCACGCCCCTGAGGCCCTACTGCTGCCCTACACCAAATCATCATCTCACTCCTAGGGGGCACAATCAACGGGTCAACATCCATCACTCTCACCCCACCAATTTCTCCTCCCGTCGAGTTTACATGCTGGCGGTACATCAAGGCTCGGATCTCACGCTGCACAGCTCTCTGTCGGCTCCCCGCCGCCGTGGCGGCCAGCTGCTGCAGTAGGGCCAACACATCACTCATACAGTGCTCCATCACATTGGTTCCTAGCACTATCTTCGGGTTATGATCACTGGGTTCATTCATGATCACAATCATACCCTGGTGTTGCAGTTCAGCTCGCCCCACAGTCATGGCCACTTGTTTATACCCCACTTGGGTCAGTGGGAGTCCATCAGCAGCAATCAGTGTTATACTAGTATCTGGGGGAGCCAGCTCGTCTGTCCCCCAATACCGTTGATACAATGTGTATGGTATGGTGGTTACCTGTGATCCAGTGTCCAAGATAGCCATCACCGGTATGCCGTCCACAGCCACGGGGATGATGGGCCGGGCCCCGATATACCGGTCCCGCCAGTCTGGGGGGCCACAGGGTTCTACTCCTGAGGACTGGCCCATGGCCCCAGGGGTTGCTCGTTTAACGGGCACTGTCGGAAGTAATGGCCAGGCTTGCTGCACCTGTAACAAATCCGGGGTCCATACCGTGAGTCATTTGTTCTTCTCCGCTGCATCCAGGAAAGCTCCTCAGGACGGTCGGCGAGCTGTATCTTTGCCGGAGGCTGGGATCTGGTCTGAGGCTGGAGTGCGGCGAGGATCTTGGCGAGGTCTCCATCCATGCGGCGGACCTGGGCAGCCAGTTCTTCCATCGTGCTGCTTGGAGCTGTAGGTACTGGAGATGCTGGTAGGGCAGGGGCCACCACGACGGGGGTCGTCTCAACTGGCCATGGGGCTGGCTCCAAGACTTCCGAGGCTGGGGGTTGCAGAGCTTTAATGGCCCGCTCCTTTAACACAGCAAAGTCCACATCAGGGTGTTCCAAGGCCCACAGCCGGAGTTGTTTGCGATCCTCGGAGGACCTCATTCCCTGCACAAATTGCTCTACTAACATTTTATTGCTGTCCGCCTCATTGATGGTGTCTACCCGCTTCAGTGTGCAGAGTACGGTTTGCAGACGTAAAGCATAGTCCCGAATACTGTCCACAGGTCGTTGCCGACATTGGTAAAACTGCATTCTCAGCTCAGCTTCGGTACGGGTCTCAAAGGCAGTCTGTAGTCTCTCAAAAATGGTGGCTACAGAGGACTGGTCCCCCTCGGCCCAGGTCTCCGCCTCCTGCTCGGCTGCGCCGGTTAGCTGCCCCAGCACTACCGCTGCACGTTGCTTATCAGTCAGGGGGTACAATTCCAGGAGCGGGTTAAGCTTTTTCCGGAAGAACTGTAACGCATCATCGTCGTACTGCGGTAGCCAGGTAGCTCCGGGCACATAAGGCAAGGATAACGGCATCACCTGAGCGAGAGCTGGGGCCGCGGCACCCCCCGCCAGCGCGGCCGGGACCTGGGCAGGCCCATTCCCATCCACGGGTACCACTGCGGCTGCGACCACCGCTCCTCCAGCGGCTCCGTCGGGCGCAGACATCTTGTTTCCGTCCCCCTTAGCCTCTTTCTGGCTCCTCCTCTATCGGGGCGGGGTTTTGGCCTTCGCGCCTCCACTACTCGAGGAGACGCTCGAGCGGGGACTTTCCGCACCAAAGATGGCGGCTTCTGAAATTTTCTGGCCGGACACCTCCGGCGGTAACAAGGCGCACCTCTACCAGACGGCAGAGCGGTAAGATCCTGTTCGTGACGCCAAGTTGTCGCGGGCGGAGGAGGGGACGCCGCGCTCTCCCACTGCTCGGGTCCGGCTGCCGCGGTTGCTGCGGCCGCTGCTCCTTGGTGGCTCGAGCGATGGGCTGGATCCCGGGGACTCGAGCGGCGCTCCTCGCCCGTGAGTGAAAATGGGTGGTTTGGGTTTGGGGATATTGTCCGTGACGTCACCCACGGTTTGTGGTGATTTTTGGTGACACCACCGCTGCTCTGTATGGGGATCCCGGGAGCGGTGACAGGGAGCAGCAGAGTTGTTAGTTCTCCCCTCCGTGGGTAGGAGTTGGTTGTCCCGGGGCCCAGTGATGGGGTGGAGGATGAGTGGTGACAGGCCGGGTGCGGGGCCTGGTGAGGGGCAGGGTCGCGGGGGCAGCGCTGTGCCGCACGGCTCGGTGGTACTCACTCAGCCTGAGACGATGACACAGTTCTCGGTCAAACACACGGCTGGAAAGACGGTTCCTACGGACGGCTGCGTTTGCTTTTCCCCGGTAGTTAACGGTGACTGTCTCTTTCCCTGCACCTAGTACTTCTGTTGGTTCCAATGGGTTCCCACCGGTAACTCGCTCCCCGACTTGGATGTAGGCCAGAGGAGCCCCTCTTTGCCCGCAGGCGCTGGCCCTGAGAAACTGGTGCCTTGGCGGTGGCGGTGTCTCTCTCATACGGTTGGACTGTTGCCTTCTATCGGGACTTAGTTGTTTGGAAACCCGGAGGTCCCCTTCACTGACGGATTTGGCAAATTCACGGCGACTCCTAGCCTTGCCGGGATCCGAAAGGCCCCTGCCAATGGTGCTGGCTTCTCCTTGTGTACCGGTCCGGTACCGCCGGGCCACCACCCATCCGCGGTCCTTACGGCAACTCCGATAGGCCACTCCTGCAGACGGTCACCGCCGTCTGCTAACCTTGCTGTCTCTGTCCGGGGCACACACCCGGACGCTCTCAGTTAGTTACTCCACTACCACTTTCCTCCTCACACTCTCCCGTCCAACACTAAACTGGTCTCTTTTCCCGCCTCCAGGACTGTGATCTCCTCGGTGGGTGGAGCCAACCGCCTGGCCCACCCCCTGGTGTGAACATCAACCCCTGGAGGAAGGCAACAAGGGGTTTTGGGTCTAGCTTAGATGTGCCTAACCGGGGTGTAGGGTGTGGTGATGTCATTACCTATGACCCCTGGCTTGTCCAGGGCGTCACACCTGGGCTTGGAGACGACAGCACATCATCGTCGCCCGGGCTTCTACCAACGCCGCTGTTCCAGGTGCGGGCTCGGGAAACTCTGGCTCTCCGGACGGGGCGGACATGTTGCACCTTCGTTATCCAGGAACCATACGGGTGGCAGAGTCCTGGAGTCCTTACCCTTTATCCCCTGTGCCACATGAGGCAGGATCTTCGCCCGCCCACCTTGGTCTTTTTGGGGCACTCTGCTTGCCTTCTGCACCGCTCTGCTCTCAGGGGGCGGAGCTTCACTTTCGCGTCCTTTTTGCTTGGAGAAGACGGCTTGGGCGGGAAACTTCGCGCCACAGGAAGGTGACAAGCTGGGGGATTCTGCAATTTTTCAACGGGGACTCCGCTGACGATAACTTCAAGGCGCACTTCCACAGGTAAGTGGATAGGTTCAATCCTGTTCGTGACGCCAGAAGAGTCGATGTGTACTGCCCCGGGGCTCAGCCAGCTGCCGAGCCGCTCGGATCCGTGCTCGTCGGTGGGTGGCTCGAGCTCTCCACGGACCCGGGGGTCATGTCGCTCTGAAAGGGGGTTAGCGCTACACGTAGGGACTTCGGTGGGGAGGTCCATGGCCAGAGCCGCGGTTGCTTGTAGGGGATTTAAGTTCGTGACGCCACCCACGGGTTGTGGTGAATGGATGGACACCACCGCTGCCGCTGACTAGGCTCCCGGGGACGATGTTGTGCAGCTTGATGTTGACCCCCTCCGTGTGTAGGGGGATAATGGTCCCGGGGGCCCGAGGAAGGTGCTGAGGTGCAAGGATGGATGCGTGCTGGGGTGTCGGTGCGGTGCGGTGCGCGGCCCGAAGGCACTGGTGTACTCACTATGATAAACACGCTGGAGTCTCTGGTAAACCAAACAAGATGGTGAACGGTGCCCGCAGCCGGCTGCAGTTTCCCCTTAACAGGTTGGTGGTTTCCACCTTTCTCCTGCACCTTACTTGTGTAGAAATCACGACTCTTATGCCTAAGCAACGGTAGTCCACTCCCTGTCTTGGTATGTGCGGGGAGAGCCCTTTTTGCCCACAGACGCTGGCCCCTCGGGTCTCTATGCCTGGGCAGTGGCTTTACCCCTATGGTTGGGCTGTTGTCTTCAGTCGGGTCTTATGTGGGAAAGGTCCTAAAGTCCAGTCCTCAATCAGTTGATTTGACTCAGCCCAGTTGTTTCTGGGCCTCATACTGGGTCTGAGTACCCCTCCTGGTGCTCCGGTTTCCAATCGGTTCCCCGGTTCGGTACCGGCGGACCACCGCCCGTCCCCGGTCCCTACAGTTCACCGGCTGTAATCCCAGCTCCTGCAGACGGCCACCACCATCTGCCTCCTTGCCAGAGGTGACTGGGCTACAACCCAGGCACCTGGTGTAGACTTTTGGCAGGCCTGAGCACAGGTCTGCCCTTGAACTTGACTTCCCTCACTCCTCTGTCAAAGCTCAATTCTAACTAACTGTTTTCCCACCTCCGGGCCTGTGAACTCCTTGGTGGGCAGAGCCAACAACCTGGATTCGCCCCCTGGTGTGAACATCAAACCCGGAGGGTGGTGAGAAGGGTTTTGTGGTTTGGCTGCTGTCACCTTACTAAGGGGAGGGTGTGTGTGTGCATGGGACTACCTGGGACGACCTGGCTAGTCCAGGGCGTCACACTCTACAGACCCAGGCTGATTGATGCCCCTGTCAAAAACAGGGAGGACATCATTAAAGAACTGTTACAATGGGATGCAGAGCACGTCCATTTCCCCAGTGCTGATGAAGGGGACACAAGCCAAATCCAGGATGGTGCTGCTGCAGAGGTCCTGTCATCAACTTCAAGCCAGAGCAGCAACTGGGGCAGCATGGACTCCTACCTGCAGATGGCCTTCAGCAACTCACTGCAGATGACCGGGATGGACGGCTGAGGCTCATCCAGCAGTATCAAGAGGCTGCAGAGCGCCACGCCCAAGCAGAGAGAGAGGCCGAGAGAGCCGAGCGAGAGTGTCAAGCCCAGAGAGACCATGAACTGAAGTTCCTGCAACTCCAGCAACAGATATCTTCCCCACTGAACTGTGAGTCCAAAAATGCCAACAGCTTTAAGCCCCGGCCTGAGCACTTTCCTGTGTTGGAAAAGGACAGGGGCTTGGACGCCTTTCTGAAAGGATTTGAAAAGACTTGCTTGCAGTACCAGTTGCCCAAGGGACAATGGGCACGACACGTATCCCAAGGGCTGCGAGACAAGGCCCTGGATGCGTTTGTCAGTCTCCCTCAAGAGCAGAGTAGAGACTATGAAGCCATAAAGCAGGTCCTAATACGAAAGTATCAGCTGACTCCAGAGTTGTATCGCAAAAGATTGCGGACCCTCCAGCGTGGACCACACGACAGCAACAGGGACGTTGTGGATGGGCTCCGGACCAACTTGGAGCAATGGGTCCAAGGACTGTCTGCTACCACTGCTGAGGAGGTAAAGGACCTGATGATAAAGGACCAATTCCTACACCTTTGTCCTGTGGACGTGCGACAGTTTGTGATGTGTGACGCCCTGGGCAAGCGAGGGGTCACAGGTCATAACACCACCACACCCTACACCCCAGTTAGGAACACCAAGGCTAACCTAAAAATCCTTGTTGCCTTCCTCCAGGGGCTGATGTCCACACCAGGGGGTGGGCCAGGCGGTTGGCTCCGCCCACCGAGGAGTTCACAGCCCTGGAGGCGGGAGAACCAGGCAGATGAGTTTAGGAGGAGGAAGTAGAAGGAAGTGGTAGAGGAGCTAAGGAGAGACGTTGAAGTAAAGGGAAAGTGACAGTTAAGACAGCCTGAAGCTGGTCCGGGTGTGTGCCCCGGACTGAGAGACAGCAAGGTCAGCCGACGGCGGTGACTGTCCGCAGGGGTGACTGTTTGGAGGTTGCTGGAAGGACCGCGGACGGGTGGTGGCCCGGCGGTACCGGAGCGGTATACGAAAAGCAGTCAGCACCAGTGGCAGGGGCCTTTCGGATCCCGGCAAGGCTAGGAGTCGCCGTGAATTTGCCAAATCCGTTAGTGAAGGGGACCTCTGGGTCTACCAACAAGCAAGTCCCGATTGAAGGCAACAGTCCAACCGTTACAGAGAAACACCGCCACCGCCAGGGCACCAGTTTCTCAGGGCCAGCGCCTGCGGGCAAAGTAGGGCTCCTCCGGCCCATATCCAAGCCGGGGAGCGGGTTACCGGTGGGAACCCATCGCAACCATCATCATCTTAGGTGCAGGAAAAGGGACCGTCACCATCAACTACTGGGAAAAGCAAGTGCAGCCGTCCGTGGGAACCGTCTTTCCAGCCGTGTTTTTACCGAGAACTGTGTCATCGTCTCAGGCTGAGTGAGTACCACAGTGCCGCGAGGCACAGCGCTGCCCCCGCGTCCCTGCACCCCACCAAGCCCTGCATCACCCACCTCATCACTGGGCCCCGGGACAACTACCCCCTACCCACGGAGGGGAGGACTAACATCTAGCTGCTCCATACCATCACTCCCGGGATCCCCATACAGAGCAGCGGTGGTGTCAACAAATCACCACAACCGTGGGTGGCGTCACGGACAATAAACTATCCCAAAAACCAATCCCCTTTCACTCACGGGCGAGGAGCGCCGCTCGAGTCCCCGGGATCCGGCCCATCGCTCGAGCCACCGAGCAGCAGCAGCAGGCCGCAGCAGCCGCAGCGGCAGCTGGACCCGAGCAGTGGGAGAGCGCGGCGTCCCCTCCTCCGCCCGCGACAGATGGAACGGGAACCAAAGGATGCGGATACAGCAGCACAGATTGCTGACACCTATGAGGCCAACCATGTGTTGGAGGTGCGGGGTGACATGACTGAGGATTCCCCCAAGGTAGTAAGTGTCTGCGCTGATGGAGATGGAGGCAGACATGAGGACCATGAAGAAGGTAGTCATATGCAGCTAACCAGTGTCACAGCTGATGTTGATGTGTCGCCCAGGGATAGGGGGTACTCAGATCCGGGCCAAGGGGTCACTTTTGTAGGTGTACGGTGGCGTGACCCGGTCTGTGATCCCAGGCACCACAACAAAAGGGGCATTATATACAGGGGAGATTTGGTAGTCTATGTTCCGTGACGCCACCCGTGGTGTGCGGTGAGGAAATGGAGCACCGCCGCTGCCGGTCACAGGATCCTGGGGATGGTTATGGGCAGCAAGGTTGTGATTTTCCCTCCATGGGTAGGGTGTTGATGTCCCGGGACCCCGGTGTGATGGATTGGGGAGTAACGGGTGCAGTCCACGGCTTGGACCGGGTGGTGCAGGAGTACTCACAGTATAAGGCAATAACTGACACGAGTCCAAGAATTAACCAAGTTGCTGGTAACTGGTGCCCACGGCTGCTGTGAGGACGGGTCCCACACCCGTGTGTGTAATTCAGGTGTTTTTCTCCTGCCTGGTGTCTGTGTCTGTGTCTGCTCCGTATACAGGAAGCGGCTGGCCTATTCCTGAGGCCCTCACTGCCACTTCTCCTAGCCCCACGCAGGGGCTGCTTCCAGACCTCTCTCCTCCTGCAGACTAGTGATGGGTAGTTCGTGAGTGAGTAGTTCAAAATGAACTAATCTTCAGAGTGAACTAGTTCATCTAGTTCACCATCCTGACAGAGATTAGTTCATTATGAACTAGAGTGGGAGGAGACAGACAGTGATCCTCATACAGCTCCAGGAGGCTCCTGCTCTCACACTTGAAGGTAGTAAAACACTAGCACACATCAAATACAAATATAATAGTAATAATAATATTAATAAAAACTGAAATTGCACAGTAGACAGACACAGCTCATATGTGTGTATGAGAGAGTTTTTCTGTGTGTGGTTTATGCCCCTCACCTGTCTGTGTGATAGGATCAGCCTCCTGTAGAGGATCAGCCTCCTGTAGAGGATCAGCCTCATGTAGTCTAGAAGATCAGTCTTGCTAAAAACTTTACCACTGTCTCCTGTTCTGTTCTCAAAATGGTGGCTGCTGAACTGCTCCTCAGCTCCCTCATCCACATTCATTATGAGTCAGTACTCTACACTACCACATGGGGCGCTGCTGGGCTCAGTGAGATGCATCAGATTGAACTAGACTGTCCTGAGTCATTCTCAGTAGAACATTTAGTTCAGCAGCTCATCTAGTTCACAGGTCACATGATGCATTTCCTGTCAGCTCATAGGACAGGGTGGAGAGAAATACTGAACTAAACAGCAGTGTGAGGAGACAGACAGTGATCCTCTACAGCTCCAGGAGGCTCCTGCTCTCACACTGGCTCTTTATAGCTCCTGATGCTGGAAAAGAAGGGAGTAACACTATACCACACATCACATACAAATATAATAGTAATAATAATATTAATAAATACTGAAATTGCACAGTAGACAGACACAGCTCATATGTGTGTATGAGAGAGAGTTTTTCTGTGTGTGGTTCATGCCCCTCACCTGTCTGTGTGATAGGATCAGCCTCCTGTAGAGGATCAGCCTCCTGTAGCCTAGATCAGTCTTGCTAAAATCTTTACCATTGGCTCCTGTTCTGTTCTCAAAATGGTGGCTGCTGAACTGCTTCTCAGCTCCCTCATACACATTCATTATGGGTCAGTACTCTACACTCTACACAGGGGGCGCTGCTGGGCTCAGTGAGATGCATCAGACTGAACTAGACTGTCCTGATTCATTCTCAGTAGAACATTCAGTTCAGCAGCTCATATAGTTCATTTAGTTCACAGGTCACATGATGCATTTCCTATCAGCTCCTCAGGATAGAGTGGAGAGAAATACTGAACTAGATGAACTAAATGAGCTAATCTTTTGAACTAATCTTTTCAGTGAACTAGTTCATGGTGAACTAATCACCAAAATGAACTAGATTTCCCATCACTACTGCAGACTGCCTGAAACAAAAACTCTGCTCTCTCCAAGCTCCTCTCTCCCCCTCCTGTTTTGCTGAGGAGGGGGCGAGTGGGGCCTGATTGGCTGGTGTGTATTGGTGTGGGAAACTCCCCAAGGGAGAGTGAGCTCTGCACCATAAAGATGTATGGAGATTGGAGACCTCTGTGACACCCTGGTTTTGCCAGGGTGGCACATTGACACGGCTGGTGGTAGCTGTCCCTTGATTAGCACTGCTCCTAAGGTATTACGAGATGAGAAGCAAGTAGCACCCAGAGCCTGTCAGGCTGATGGGACAGAGTTGTTATTGTACCGCCCCCGTGCCAGCTGCCGAGCCGCTCAGATCCGGAGCCGTGGTGGCTCAAGGGGTCTCCGGATCCGAGGGGGTCCGCGCGGACACTCGAATTAAGAAGAAGGGGGGGAGGAGATATATACAGGGGGGATTTTTGGAAAGTTCGTGACGCCACCCACGATACGTGGTAATGTGAGGGACCACCGCTGCCATTGGGGAACCTTGTGACGATGGTGTGGCAGCTTGATGTTTAACCCCTCCGTGGGTAGGGGGTTTGTGTCCCGGGGCCCGTTGATGACAGATGGTGTTTGGGTGCCGTTGGGGAATAGGTCCAGGGGTTTCCAATGTACTCACTCAGTCCCAGAATAACCACACCAGAGAGTAATAGTAGAGATGGGTTTCACAGCCGCGCCAAAGGACTCCCAGATTCTTCTCAGATTAATGTTTCTTTATTACATGCACAGGTCAAGTCTACGCGTTTCAGGAGAACACAGCTCCCTTCTTCAGGACAAACCAGCAAAAAATCATCAAAGATCAGAGATTTGATGATTTTTTGCTGGTTTGTCCTGAAGAAGGGAGCTGTGTTCTCCTGAAACGCGTAGACTTGACCTGTGCATGTAATAAAGAAACATTAATCTGAGAAGAATCTGGGAGTCCTTTGGCGCGGCTGTGAAACCCATCTCTACTATTACTCTCTGTTATCTGCCCTGTGGGGACCGCTGCCGGGACTTTATGTTACATGCTGTTATAGGTGTTGTGACTGTCACAACCCGAATTGGTGAGTAGTATTACTCCGTGCTTTACCCTGTATATATTGGGGTAAGACCCTATTGCGCTTTCTTTTTCCACAGTTTTCTCTTCTAGAATAACCACACCGACAGCTTGTAAACCAAAGTTCTGAGCACCAAGGTAGTCTGCGGGGAGCACGCCTGGATCCGTGCCCTTGGTGTTGTTATTTTTCTGTGGCCCTATCCCTGGCACCTTAGTCTTGATTGGACCCGTTGGTATGAAACTCTCCGGGCCCCGCTCACCCGTATGGCTAACGGAGTGAGCTTGCTCTCAGGGTTCACGCGTAGGATTTCTTTGGACTGTAGTGGGAAAGTCCTATCCCATCGGTGCGCTAGTACCCTGATTTTGGAGCGGGTTGGGGATGACACTTGAAGTCTTCACCCCCGTCGGGTAAATTGCTGGAACGCGTGAAGCTACTTTCTGGCCTAGGGTCCATGTACCCCGTCGTGCCCTGGCCCCTGCCCGGTGATTGCTCAAGGCTGCCGGCTGCCCTCCTCGGCAGTCCGTGCCCCTTGACACTGTCCCCTGCGACCGGGTTTCAGCTCCTGCCAGGCCCAGTCTGCCACCTAGCAAACAGGAGCTCTCCTTCGTGGCCTCTCCTCACGAGAGCCACTTCACCTCCTTCACCCTCAACTCTCAACTGTCACTGTCCTCACTTTCTCCTCACCAACCCCCCATGTGGGCGTCCCTATTCCCCTCAGGCCCCCCAATGGTGTGTTTGGTAGGTTCAAGTGGGGAGTGCTCCTAAGATTTTTGATTGGACAAGCTGTTACAACACCAATGGACTGGGATCCGTTAACCAAGGAGGGTGGATACTGTGGAGAAGGGCAGATTGCACAATACCCTATGACGACCTGATAAGCCAGGGCGTCACATTATCCCCCGGGGAGACAGCCTTCATCAGCGCTGCCACCCGCAGTCAGAGTGCCCAGAACGCAGGTGACACTTTGCCTTACGGCACCTCTTCACCGAGAGGGATAAAGGAACTGGTTACTGACCCAGAGCAGGTGCCAGAGGGTCCCAGTGAGGTGCGAACCTTAACGTCACTTTTAACTGCCTCTAGCCAAGAGTTACAGGCGGATCTACGATCTGATGCCAGTCTAGAGACGTTAAGGAACCTTGCAGAGAAGCCCTCCTCCGAGACTGATAAGGAAAGGGTGTTCTGGGACCAGGGGAGGTTGTACCGGGAGACTGTTCCCTGTAACCCCCAACAGGAGTGGCTGAAGGAAAGACAGCTGGTGGTGCCCTACTGCTTTAGGGGTGAGTTGCTGCGGATTGCCCATGAGATCCCACTCGCCAGACACTTGGGGGTCAGCAAAACCAAGGCCCGGCTATCTCATCACTTCTATTGGCCCAAAATTGGGAGAGATGTTGCCAATTACTGCCGCTCCTGTATCACGTGTCAAAGAGCGGGAAAGTCAGGGCCTACTCCCAGAGCTCCCCTGATCTCTTTGCCGGTGATAGAGGAGCCTTTCCAGAGGATCACTGTGGACATCGTTGGGCCTCTGGCAGTCCCCAGTAGTTCTGGAAAACGTTTTATCCTTACTGTGGTAGACTATGCTACCTGGTATCCGGAGGCAGTGGCTCTGTCCTCAATTAGGGCCGATAAGGTGGCAGATGCCCTCTTGACCATATTCTCCCGAGTAGGATTTCCCAGGGAGATGCTTACCGACCAGTGGACCCAGTTCATGTCTCGTTTAAAGGGAACCTGTCATCAGTTTTTTCCCTATTAAACCAAAAATATCCACTTCTGCAGCTCCTGGGCTGCATTCTAGGAAGGTGCACCTTGTTGCTGGCCCACCTTGCAGACCCCTAAAAAACTTTATAAAATCTTACCGCATCCTATGCAAATGAGTTTGGTTGCCCAGATGGGCGGGCTCTAATTCGTCTCTTGTCTCCCCCTCCTGCCGCTGTTCACCAGGAGGGGGCGGCTCTGTGTATGACCTCACCAGCCTCCTCCTCATACCCGCCAATAATTTTGCACCTGCGCAACTACATCACCGGCGCTCGTGCGCCCCGCGATAGGGGCACAGCGAAATGTGCCTGTGCAAGACTCCAGCAGCGTGCACGAAGACGGGGGTGGCGTCATCCATTTAAATCATGCCTGGGGGACGGCGAACAGCGGCAGGAGGGGGAGACAGGAGACGAATTAGAGCCTGTGTACTGCCCCTGCAGCAGTCGGACTGCTCAGATCCCGGGCTGCCGTGGCTCAAGGGTCTCCGGACCCGGGGGCTTGGGGTCACCCGAAAATGAAAGGGGGCTATTTACAGGGGATTAATGTTCGTGACGCCGCCCGTGGTTCGCGGTAAGGGAAGTACTGCCGCTGCCGATGAGAGTACCCGGGGGAGATGGCGTGGGGCAGCCAGATGACGTTCCCTCCATGGGCAGGGGAGGCCCCGGGACCAGGGGCGTAATGACCGCGGTCGCAGAGATCGCCACTGCGACAGGGCCTGCAGGGTTATAGGGGCCCGGCAGGCGCTCTGCAGAGTCGGCTCCTCTCTGTAAGAGAGGAGATGTACTGTGTAGTGGCCACCTACAGCGACTGCCAGGGGGCCGGCCTGTGAGTCAGGGGGGCCCGGTGTCAGCAGGGGACAAAGGGGCCCCTGACCTGGAGAGGCCCACCAGGCATTTCTGACCTGCAGCAGAGCAGAAGTGCTCCTGGACAGAAGACGGAATCCATCCTGCCAGGACCTGCGATGATGTCATGCCCATGTGACTGTGTGGGAGGAGACACAGAAAGCAGAAAGCATCAGAAGATACCGATTTCTGAAAGACATTTGGACACATGACTGCTGGTAATGAGAAAAAAGGGGTCATGAGTGGGAGGGGGGTGCAGGGTGAGTGGCATATGAGGGCTGCAGACTGTGACAGAAGGATGTGAAGGGGTACAGAGTGTTTGAGAGAGGGATAAGTTTGGGTACAGGCAGGGTGCGATATGTGGGGCAGGGTGTGTGACATATGGGGGTGTAGTGTGTGTGATATGGGGGTGCAGGCTGTATGGGGAGCAGGGTGTGTGAGATATGGAGGTGTAGTGTGTGTGATATGGGGGGTGCAGGCTGTATGGGGAGCAGGGTGTGTGAGATATGGGAGTGTAGTGTGTGTGATATGGGGGGGTTCAGGCTGTATGGGGAGCAGGGTGTGTGACATATGGGGGTGTAGTGTGTGTGATATGGGGTGCAGGCTGTATGGGGAGCAGGGTGTGTGACATATGGGAGTGTATTGTGTGTGATATGGGGGTGCAGGCTGTATGGGGAGCAGGGTGTGTGAGATATGGAGGTGTAGTGTGTGTGATATGGGGTGCAGGCTGTATGGGGAGCAGGGTGTGTGACATATGGGAGTGTAGTGTGTATGATATGGGGGTGCAGGCTGTATGGGGAGCAGGGTGTGTGACATATGGGAGTGTATTGTGTGTGATATGGGGGTGCAGGCTGTATGGGGAGCAGGGTGTGTGACATATGGGGGTGTAGTGTGTGTGATATGGGGGTGCAGGCTGTATGGGGAGCAGGGTGTGTGAGATATGGGAGTGTAGTGTGTGTGATATGGGGTGTTCAGGCTGTATGGGGAACAGGGTGTGTGACATATGGGGGTGTAGTGTGTGTGATATGGGGGTGCAGGCTGTATGGGGAGCAGGGTGTGTGACATATGGGAGTGTAGTGTGTGAGATGGGGGTGCAGGCTGTATGGGGAGCAGGGTGTGTGACATATGGGAATGTAGTGTGTGTGATATGGGGGGTGCAGGTTGTATGGGGAGCAGGGTGTGTGACATATGGGGGTGTAGTGTGTGTGATATGGGGGGTGCAGGTTGTATGGGGAGCAGGGTGTGTGACATACGGGGGTGTAGGGTGTGTGAGATGGGGGTGCAGGCTGTATGGGGAGCAGGGTGTGTGACATATGGGAGTGTAGTGTGTGTGATATGGGGGGTGCAGGTTGTATGGGGAGCAGGGTGTGTGACACATGGGGGTGTAGTGTGTGTGATATGGGGGGTGCAGGTTGTATGGGGAGCAGGGTGTGTGACATACGGGGGTGTAGTGTGTGATATGGGGGGTGCAGGCTGTATGGGGAGCAGGGTGTGTGACATATGGGGTGTAGTGTGTGTGATATGGGGGGGTGCAGGTTGTATGTGGAGCAGGCTGTAGAGTGCAGGAGGGGGAAAAGGGGTGTTCACACTGTATACAAAGTGATGGCATATTATGGGAGTCAGTAAGGACAATGTGAGGCCACAGTATGAGGGGAGCAGTATATGAAGGACAATGTGAGGGCACATTGTGGAGACTGTATGGTGTGAAAAGGGGGCACAATATGGAGAGGGGGCCGTGTGGCGAGGGGCACGTAAGATGTGAACAGTGTGGAGGCCATTGCTTATATTGCAGGTCCTGCGGAATGTCGGTATACTCACTGGCGGCTGCTGCGGGCAGCCAGCGGGGAATTCTGCACATGTCAGGTGATTTGGACAGCTGACATGTGCAGCTATCAGGCATGAGTGGATCCACTCTCCACCCGTGCCTGTTAACCCCTTACACCGTGCTGTCAATGTCACAGCGCGCTGTACATCCCAGCTGCGGTAAGGTCTCACTTACCCGGCAGAAATAGAAGTCACGTGACATGATCACGTAGAGCCGATGGTTGCCATGGTAGCACAGAGTCATGTGATGATTCCTGTAGCTATCATGAGTTAGTTCCTCTTACACCTGTCAGACCGCCGTGTGTAAGAGGAGAGCAGCTTTTCTGGAGATCAGAGCAATGCAGCAGGGGGACTAGTCAAATATTTATATAAAAAAAGTAAAAAAAAAAGTTTTAAAAAAAATAAAAAACCTAAAAGTTCAAATCAACTCCCCAATCACCCCATTAAAAATTAAAGGGTTAAAAAAAAAATAGACACATATTTTCCGCGTTCAGAAACGCCCGATCTATCAAAATGTAAAATCAGTTAATCTGATCGGTAAATGGCGCAGCGGCAAAAAAAATCCAAATACCAAATACCAAATTACATTTTTAGGTCAGCACAAACAGGCGATCAAAAAGTAGCATCTGCACAAAAATGGTATAATTAAAAACAAATTCTTTAATAATAAATTTAAAATGAATATCCCAACATGAAAAACACACACATGTATACAACACAAAAAAATAGGAAGGAAATACTGCAGTGCAGAGGGGGAGTGGTCAACGCCCCTTCACTTTTCCCTGCCTAGCCTGCGGAGGTCGGCACCCTAAAATTCGTCAAGGCGCCCCCGCTCACCGTCGGCTCGCCCTCCTTTCCCTGCACTACATAATCAAGTGCAACTAGTCTGGGAATACAGGGGTGCTTAGTAAAAATACTACTGCACTGCAACAATTACAGGGATTGCAAAAAGTACCAATGTCTAACACACATGTGAGTGTTACTCTACAGGGAAGTATCATATAAGGTGGTATTAAAGTAATAAAGCTTCAAAAATTCACCACCTTAATATGAACATACCCAGTGGACACCATGTGCCCCTGGAGCCCCATACACACACAAATACCAGTTGTACTGTACATTCAATGAAGGCCTGTAATTGAACACCTATTGTGGTGCCAAAACACGGGTTACAATGGCCCAAATCAAAGGCACTGAATACGCCTAGCCTTCACCTAGTCCACACAAGGCAAAGAAAGTAATTCAATACCAAACTCCAGAGAGGCACACCAGTGGATGGTCCCCCAAAAATAATAGCATTTTAGGCCATCCACCAGACACAATACGTATAACTCCAGTCTATTCCCTGCAGATGTAACATATAACAAGTACTTAGCTTATCTTATGAATCTGGACCAATCGCCATATCAGATGCAGATGCTTCAGTGCAGTCACTGGGAGATCCAGGCCCAAGTTTGGGACCCGCTAACTTGCTCGACGCGTTTCCCCCTGGCGTGAAGTCCCGCCAAGGTTCATCAGGAGCACCCACAATCGGGCACAGGTACTTTCAAGTGTGGATCGTGCATATACTGCAAACATGTGGTTCCATCAAGAGAGTTTTGCAGTGCAGTCACTGGGCGTACTTATAAGAATCGTAATTTTGCGAATTGCAAAACAGAGGGTGTTATTTACCTCTGTACATGTACATGCCCAAAAGACTATGTAGGAAAAACAAGGAGACAATTGAAAGTACGGATGGGAGAACATCTTGGGGATGTGAGAAATAAACGGGACACACCCCTTGCCCGCCACATTAATTCACACCATAATGGTGATTTGGGGTCTTTTACATTCAGGACAATTGAAGTGGTTCCCCCATCGATACGCCTGGGAGATTGGGATAAGAAATTGCTTCAAAGAGAAACACGTTGGATCTTCTGGCTAGAGTCAACTAGTCCAGGCGGACTAAACGAACAATTGACCTTCTCTAGCTTTATCTGACCTGAGCATTCAGTGTGTATTGGGATATCTATCCCTCCCTAGATTTTTGGGGAATGTAGATTTAGGGTTACACAGCCATCCTGTATAGGTCCGGTTTGTGGACTGCGGGGTTTTGTTCTTGACCATGGACCTATTGTCTCTGGTTTTACAGTTTACTCATGTTGATGGATTGATTGACATGGGCATTTACTGATATCCCCCCATGAACTGTAACTATAATGTACTCCTCATGGGGCGCTCTTTGAATGGGGGTAAGAGGAGTTATTATCACCTTGGGAGCCCACTGGTTATGAGTTTTTTGCGGTTTACAGGCTGATCACCTGGTGGGCTTCATGCATGTCCTCTGTTTTCCCCACAATATTGGTATCTATGTGGTGCGGGGGCTGCGGAGGTTTACTCCGGTTTGGTGATCATGTGATTTAGGGTCACGTGGGGGCACAACCTCCGCCCCTCAGGGATGAGCCGAAGTGGTACGCATATTGCGTTCCACATGACTGGCACTTCCGCTATACCAGACGTCACTTCCGCTGACGTTAGTAAGCCCCGCATGGTGGATCAGCGTCCGTCACGGAGTGTTGAGTCACGGTGGAGCGCATATTGCGTTCCACGTGAGCGGCACTTCCTCTCCAATAGACGTCACTACCGGTGACGTCATGAAGCGCCATTTTTAAAGAGCGTTCCTTTGTCCCCATGTGTATAGACGGGGATTAGGACTGAGGCAGAGTGGTTTACTGTGGCCGGTACTCTGTGCCCGATTGTGGGTGCTCCTGATGAACCTTGGCGGGACTTCACGCCAGGGGGAAACGCGTCGAGCAAGTTAGCGGGTCCCAAACTTGGGCCTGGATCTCCCAGTGACTGCACTGAAGCATCTGCATCTGATATGGCGATTGGTCCAGATTCATAAGATAAGCTAAGTACTTGTTATATGTTACATCTGCAGGGAATAGACTGGAGTTATACGTATTGTGTCTGGTGGATGGCCTAAAATGCTATTATTTTTGGGGGACCATCCACTGGTGTGCCTCTCTGGAGTTTGGTATTGAATTACTTTCTTTGCCTTGTGTGGACTAGGTGAAGGCTAGGCGTATTCAGTGCCTTTGATTTGGGCCATTGTAACCCGTGTTTTGGCACCACAATAGGCGTTCAATTACAGGCCTTCATTGAATGTACAGTACAACTGGTATTTGTGTGTGTATGGGGCTCCAGGGGCACATGGTGTCCACTGGGTATGTTCATATTAAGGTGGTGAATTTTTGAAGCTTTATTACTTTAATACCACCTTATATGATACTTCCCTGTAGAGTAACACTCACATGTGTGTTAGACATTGGTACTTTTTGCAATCCCTGTAATTGTTGCAGTGCAGTAGTATTTTTACTAAGCACCCCTGTATTCCCAGACTAGTTGCACTTGATTATGTAGTGCAGGGAAAGGAGGGCGAGCCGACGGTGAGCGGGGGCGCCTTGACGAATTTTAGGGTGCCGACCTCCGCAGGCTAGGCAGGGAAAAGTGAAGGGGCGTTGACCACTCCCCCTCTGCACTGCAGTATTTCCTTCCTATTTTTTTGTGTTGTATACATGTGTGTGTTTTTCATGTTGGGATATTCATTTTAAATTTATTATTAAAGAATTTGAATTTTAAGGGTTTTTCTCACGGTGTACAATATATGATCCCTTAATCATTATCTATAACGGTTTTCTTATAATTAAAAACACCAGCTCAAGACACAGAAAATAAGCCGTCACTGAGCCATAGATCCCGACAAATGAGAACACTACGGTTTTTGGAAAATGGTGCAAAAAATGTGCAACTTTTTTTCGGACGTTTGATTTTTTTTAACCCCTTAGATAACAGTAAACCCATATATGTTTGGTGTCAACAAACTCGTACTGATCTAAAGAATCACAATAACACATCAGTTTTACCATATAGTGAACACTGTGAATAAAATATCCTGAAAACAATCGTGCAATCACACTTTCTTTTGCAATTTTTCCACACTTGGAATTTTTTTGCCATTTTCCAGAACACTATATGGTAAAACGTATGTTTCATTCAGGGCTGTGGAGTCGGTAAGCCAAACCTTCGACTCCGAGTCCCACATATATTGCTTATAGTTAAGTGAAAAATGTATTGTACAATGTGAACATCAGACATTTAATCATTTATCAATCAAGATATTTGGATAGAACATAAAATATATTTATTGGATACAACTTTAGAACACAAAAAACTAATAAATTGTAAATATGTTATCCAATATGTAATATACAGTAGACTACATATATATCTTGTGTGTGCATGTATAATCTATATATATAATTGCCTTATTCTGTCTGTCTGTCTGTCTGTCTTGCTCCAAAATTGTGTCCTTACGGTGACACAAAGCTGATTGGCCGCTGGGCTCGCCATGGTCCCGCCCCCCCGCACGGATTGGCCGCTTGCCTCGCCCCGGCTCCGCCCCCCCACGGATTGGTCGCTCGCCTCGGCCTGGCCCCGCCCTCCGCATGGATTGGCCGCTCGCCCCGGCCCTCCGCACGCATCGCCAGACATAACCTTGCGCTGCTGGGATCGTGACGGAGCCGGTGAACGCTGGTAACCATTATACACATCGGGTAACTAAGGTCCCTTAGTTACCCGATGTGTATCATAGTTACCAGCGTACACCGGCTCCGTCACGATCCCAGCAGCGCCAGACATAACCTTGCGATACTGGGATCGTGACGGAGCCGGTGAACGCTGGTAACCATTATACACATCGGGTAACTAAGGTCCCTTAGTTACCCGATGTGTATCATAGTTACCAGCGTACACCGGCTCCCGGTACACATGTGCAGGGAGCCGGCATTATACTCCTCTCCCCACAGGACTACTCCTCCTATTATAGACCTCCTATGATACTCCTCTCTGAGTATAATAGAACTATTATAGCATGGGGGATGGAGCACGATGGGGTGCGCAGCATGGTGGATGTAGCACGATGGGGGGTGCGCAGCATGGGGGATGGAGCACGATGGGGAGTGCGCAGCATGGAGGATGGAGCACGATGGGGAGTGCGCAGCATGGGGGATGGAGCACGATGGGGAGTGCACAGCATGGGGGATGGAGCATGATAGGGAGTGCACAGCATGGGGGATGGAGCATGATAGGGAGTGCGCAGCATGGGGGATGGAGCACGATGGGGAGTGCGCAGCATGGAGGATGGAGCACGATGGGGAGTGTGCAGCATAGGGGATGGAGCACGATAGGGAGTGCGCAGCATGGGGGATGGAGCACGATGGGGGGTGCGCAGCATCTGGGATGGGGCACGATGGGGAATGCGCAGCATAGGGGATGGAGCACGATGGGGGGTGGGCAGCATGGGGGATGGAGCACGATGGGGGGTGCGCAGCATGGGGGATGGGGCACGATGGGGGGTGCACAGCATGGGGGATGGAGCACGATGGGAGGTGCACACCTCCCCCCAACACACACACACAACACACCACACACACACTGGGAACAACAAACACCGCCATACACAGACACCCACACACACAGACAACGCCGCACACACACAACACCCAACGCACAAACACCGCGGCATACACAAATATACGCACATACCGCACAACACACACATTGCACAAAACCTACCTCCCCCCAAAACACACCACACCCACACAAACCGCGCAACACACACACAACGCTACAGACACACAGCGCTCCACAAACAACGCAACACACGCAACACACATACAACACCGCTCTCACCCCCCGCCACACCCAGACAACATCCAGAACATGTACAGCGCCCTACACAAACACTTGGTAACTACACACAACAACATCTATATATATAACAAAAATCATACATGAACTACACAATACGTAAATTCTAGAATACCCGGTGCGTAGAATCGGGCCACCTTCTAGTATATATATATATATATATATATATATATTACATATTGTATTACATATTTACAATTTATGTTTTTTGTGTTCTAAAGTTGTATCCAATAAATATATTTTATGTTCCATCTAAATATCTTGATTATTGTATCATAAAAATGATTAAATGTCTGATGTTCACATTGTACAATACATTTTTCACTTAAATATAAGCAATATACTAAATGTTATTATGTAGTATGTTTTTGTTGAAAACTGTTTTTTGCCACATACAGTGTATTACATAGTGTAGCATTACATATATATATATATATATATATATATATATATATATATATATAAAAACACTATGTAATACACTATGTAAGTGGCAAAAAACAGTTTTCAACAAAAACATAATAAATAACATTTGTGCAGTCTATGAATTTGTTGTAAGAAATAGAATTGCCTCCATCAGATCCTCCTTCACAGATGACCTCAAATCTGGCCTAATAATATTAAGGCTAGAGAACAACCTCTCTACAGTAACTTGGGCTGGAGGCAAAGCCGTAACCACATGGGCAACATCTCTAACAATTTCCGGGTATAAAGGAATTGCCTCATGCACAGTCAGTTTTGATGAACGGTTGAATTTTTCTATTTCTTTGAGAGCAAGTGATAAATGTTACTGAAATCTGGTCAATCTGCTGCTATAGGAGACGGAGTGAAATCTTTTTCCTTGCGGCAACGCTTTGCTGCTTAATGTCACCCAAATACTTGTCAACGTTAAACTCCTCATCTGATGAGGATGAAGATATGGCAGCAGTAGCACTGTCAGGCCCCAAGTCCTCTTGCGCCTGGCAGTCCTGTAGCCGCTCATCCTAACTGCTACCTCACTCAAAGTTTCTTTTCCTTTAGTAAGCTGTTGATCATCAAGCAGTATACGATGACTTGGGTCCACATAAACAGCTGTCAGAAGAATTTTATTTTCCAATAGCTGTGTATCTCTCCGTTTTGATTGAAGCAGAAATGCCATCTGCGATTAAACCTCCTCTTTGGGACAGGCAAAATAGCAAGTTCTTCCACTCCCTTATGAAAATGCCAGGAGTTAAATCAAGTAAAATATATCTTTGTACCGTGTTAGCCAGTAGAGATAAAAAAATGGTTTAAAAGAACTGAGAGTCCTCAGTGGTTGATGCCTTTTAATGGCTAACTGAAAAGATGGTAATAATTGCAAGCTTTTGAGACTACTCAGGTCTCGTCATCAGGCATGGTATACTTGGTAGGAGTTAAATCCTCAGCTTATAATTTTTTAGTCACGGTAAATGGGTGATTAAGCAATTCCTTCAATTCAGCCACCTGTGTCCATTGACCTTCATTTAATGTTACTTGAGGGTTCACCATATCTATAAGAAACGGTTTTAGTTCAAGCAATGGCTCAGTCATTAAATAAGTGCTGCCTCACCGAGTGGCTTGATCAACAATTGCCCCTTTCCCAGCACGTCTCTTCAAGATGGAATCAATTTTAGGGGTTCTGGCGGCAATAACCAACTTCCTCACTTTTCCAATTAGATTTCCAGCATGTCCGCCCAGTTTCACACATCCGGCTTTTTGCTGGTTTGGCGGATGCGGCGCATGCCAGTACAGTACGATACAGTACATTGACAGCGCCGCAACTTCTGGGTCACATGCTCCGGTCACATGACAGCATGTGACCGGCGTTTGTCGCGCTGCCACTGTACTGTATACATTGTACTGGAGTGCACGGCATCCGCCAAACCGGCGAAAAGCTGGATGTGTCAAACCGGGGTCCCGGTCTTGCAGACTCTTTCATTGCCAGCTGCAGCGTGTGCACAACACAGCGCATGTGATGAAGATGAAAGTGTTTTGAAGCAGCTTCAACAAGATCATCTAATCCTAAAGTATCATTTTGCTGTTCTTCTGTTGTAATATCTGCTTGTTCCTCAGTTACATGAGCAGCACTATAGGCCCCTTTACACACTGAAACTTTCTAGCGATCCCACCAGCGATCCCAACCTGGCCGGGATCACTACAAAGTCTCTGGTAAGTCGCTGGTGAGCTGTCAAACAGGCAAACCTGGCCAACGACGCAACAGCGATCCGGACCTGCAGAACGACCTAGCTAGTCATTAGGGACGTTGTAAAGCAGCTTTTTGAAAGGGAAGTCGCTAACGAAGTCGCTGTAAAGTCCCCTTTACACACTGAGACTTTCTAGCGATCATGCTGCACAGCGGGAAACAAAGGACCAAAGAATGGTCCTGAGAGATGTGTAGTGATCACAACCTCACAGCAGGGGCCAGGTCGCTGATGTGTTTCACACACTGCAATGTCGCTGGGGAGGGCACTATTACGTCACAAAACCAGTGACGTTACAGCGATGTCGTTTGCGATGTTGCAGTGTGTAAAGCCACCTTAAAGGCTCCATCTCACACATACTGAATCCTAAATGTTCTTCTAGATGTTCATTCCTCTCATTCATCAGTTAAATTGTACTTATGTGTGAAGCATTGTTCGTTACAATAGCAAGAACCTGTTCTTTTTTGAGTTGGTAATCTTGCAGAACTTTTTCCACTAAGGCCTGGAGAAGCTGGCTGCTGTGATGAGCTTTACTATCTGTTACTGCCAGTGTCTTGCTAACAATTTATTTCTTGCCAAAAACATATTGAACATTGATGGCAAAATAGTTCAGTGAAATGCAGTGACTTCGGCATCCCAGCAAAGGCAATGGGTGACAAGATAGGACATTCAGACACAGCGTTTTCAGTTTGTGGTGTTTTTCTAATCTGCTTTTGCTATTGAAATCATTATTTATGAGCTCAAAAACCTTTCAGGTGATGCGGTTGTTTAAAAAGCTGATCTGCTTTTGCAGCTGACAAATGTATCCTCAAAAAACGCAGCAAAAACTCTGTGTGTGAATGTAGCCTTAGATAAGAAATAGAGCAGACATTTATAGGACATTTCATAACTTTCCCAAATTCCTATGAAACAATATTCAGCACATTCTGCATTGCACTACTGTGCCCAATTTATTATATATTCTAGGAGTCGGAGCCGGTGCATTTTATACCAACTCAAACTCCACCAAAATGAGCTGCGACTCCACAGCCCTGGTTTCATTTAAAAGTACAACTCGTCCCACAAAAAAATAAGCCCTCATATGGCAATATTGACGGAAAAATAAAAAAGTTACTGCTCTTCAAAGAATGGGCGCAAAAAACAAAAACGGAAAATCACCCGGGGGTTAAGGGGTTAATGAGATGGGATGGTTCTATGGATATTTTTCATAAAGAATGACAATGTGGCGGTCATAACTCATGGTGGAGGGACGGTGCAGTGCTCATAGTATATGAGTGGGACAGTGTGGAGGCCATGTATCATAAGGGGACAGTGTGGTGGGCGGGGGTCACTTTTTTGTCAGGGGCATAGTGGGGGAATTATTTTTTCAGGTGCACAGTATACGGGTTATTTAGTGCACAGTATACGGGTTATTTAGTGCACAGTTTACGGGGTATTTAGTGCACAGTATACGGGTAATTTAGTGCACAGTATACGGGTTATTTAGTGCACAGTATACGGGTTATTTAGTGCACAGTATACGGGTTATTTAGTGCACAGTATACGGGTTATTTAGTGCACAGTATACGGGTTATTTAGTGCACAGTATACGGGTTATTTAGTGCACAGTATACGGGTTATTTAGTGCACAGTATACGGGTTATTTAGTGCACAGTATATGGGTTATTTAGTGCACAGTATACGGGTTATTTAGTGCACAGTATACGGGGTATTTAGTGCACAGTATACGGGTTATTTAGTGCACAGTATACGGGTTATTTAGTGCACAGTATACGGGTTATTTAGTGCACAGTATACGGGTTATTTAGTGCACAGTATACGGGTTATTTAGTGCACAGTATACGGGGTATTTAGTGCACAGTATACGGGTTATTTAGTGCACAGTATACGGGTTATTTAGTGCACAGTATACGGGTTATTTAGTGCACAGTTTACGGGTTATTTAGTGCACAGTATACGGGTTATTAAGTGCACAGTATACAGGTTATTTAGTGCACAGTATACGGCTTATTTAATGCACAGTATACGGGTTATTTAGTGCACAGTATACGGGTTATTAAGTGCACAGTATACGGGTTATTTAGTGCACAGTGTACAGGTTATTTAGTGCACAGTATACGGGTTATTTAGTGCACAGTATACGGGTTATTTAGTGCACAGTATACGGGTTATTTAGTGCACAGTATACGGGTTATTTAGTGCACAGTATACGGGTTATTTAGTGCACAGTATACGGGTTATTTAGTGCACAGTATACGGGTTATTTAGTGCACAGTATACGGGTTATTTAGTGCACAGTATACGGGTTATTTAGTGCACAGTTTACGGGTTATTTAGTGCACAGTATACGGGTTATTAAGTGCACAGTATACAGGTTATTTAGTGCACAGTATACGGCTTATTTAATGCACAGTATACGGGTTATTTAGTGCACAGTATACGGGTTATTAAGTGCACAGTATACGGGTTATTTAGTGCACAGTGTACAGGTTATTTAGTGCACAGTATACGGGTTATTTAGTGCACAGTATACGGGTTATTTAGTGCACAGTATACGGGTTATTTAGTGCACAGTATACGGGTTATTTAGTGCACAGTATACGGGTTATTTAGTGCACAGTATACGGGTTATTTAGTGCACAGTATACGGGTTATTTAATGCACAGTATACGGGTTTTTTAGTGCACAGTATACGGGTTATTTAGTGCACAGTATACGGGTTATTTAGTGCACAGTATACGGGTTATTTAGTGCACAGTATACGGGTTATTTAGTGCACAGTATACGGGTTTTTTAGTGCACAGTATACGGGGTATTTAGTGCACAGTATACGGGTTATTTAGTGCACAGTATACGGGTTATTTAGTGCACAGTATACGGGGTATTTAGTGCACAGTATACGGGGTATTTAGTGCACAGTATACGGGGTATTTAGTGCACAGTATACGGGGTATTTAGTGCACAGTATACGGGTTATTTAGTGCACAGCATACGGGTTATTTAGTGCACAGTTTACGGGTTATTTAGTGCACAGTATACGGGTTATTTAGTGCACAGTATACGGGTTATTTAGTGCACAGTATACGGGTTATTTAGTGCACAGTATACGGGTTATTTAGTGCACAGTATACGGGTTATTTAGTGCACAGTATACGGGTTATTTAGTGCACAGTATACGGGTTATTTAGTGCACAGTATACGGGTTATTTAGTGCACAGTATACGGGTTATTTAGTGCACAGTATACGGGTTATTTAGTGCACAGTATACGGGTTATTTAGTGCACAGTATACGGGTTATTTAGTGCACAGTATACGGGTTTTTTAGTGCACAGTATACGGGGTATTTAGTGCACAGTATACGGGTTATTTAGTGCACAGTATACAGGTTATTTAGTGCACAGTATACGGGGTATTTAGTGCACAGTATACGGGGTATTTAGTGCACAGTATACGGGGTATTTAGTGCACAGTATACGGGTTATTTAGTGCACAGCATACGGGTTATTTAGTGCACAGTTTACGGGTTATTTAGTGCACAGTATACGGGTTATTTAGTGCACCGTATACGGGTTATTTAGTGCACAGTATACGGGTTATTTAGTGCACAGTATACGGGTTATTTAGTGCACAGTATACGGGTTATTTAGTGCACAGTATACGGGTTATTTAGTGCACAGTATACGGGTTATTTAGTGCACAGTATACGGGTTATTTAGTGCACAGTATACGGGTTATTTAGTGCACAGTATACGGGTTATTTAGTGCACAGTATACGGGTTATTTAGTGCACAGTTTACGGGTTATTTAGTGCACAGTATACGGGTTATTAAGTGCACAGTATACAGGTTATTTAGTGCACAGTATACGGCTTATTTAATGCACAGTATACGGGTTATTTAGTGCACAGTATACGGGTTATTAAGTGCACAGTATACGGGTTATTTAGTGCACAGTGTACAGGTTATTTAGTGCACAGTATACGGGTTATTTAGTGCACAGTATACGGGTTATTTAGTGCACAGTATACGGGTTATTTAGTGCACAGTATACGGGTTATTTAGTGCACAGTATACGGGTTATTTAGTGCACAGTATACGGGTTATTTAGTGCACAGTATACGGGTTATTTAGTGCACAGTATACGGGTTTTTTAGTGCACAGTATACGGGTTATTTAGTGCACAGTATACGGGTTATTTAGTGCACAGTATACGGGTTATTTAGTGCACAGTATACGGGTTATTTAGTGCACAGTATACGGGTTTTTTAGTGCACAGTATACGGGGTATTTAGTGCACAGTATACAGGGTTATTTAGTGCACAGTATACGGGTTATTTAGTGCACAGTATACGGGGTATTTAGTGCACAGTATACGGGGTATTTAGTGCACAGTATACGGGGTATTTAGTGCACAGTATACGGGGTATTTAGTGCACAGTATACGGGTTATTTAGTGCACAGCATACGGGTTATTTAGTGCACAGTTTACGGATTATTTAGTGCACAGTATACGGGTTATTTAGTGCACAGTATACGGGTTATTTAGTGCACAGTATACGGGTTATTTAGTGCACAGTATACGGGTTATTTAGTGCACAGTATACGGGTTATTTAGTGCACAGTATACGGGTTATTTAGTGCACAGTATACGGGTTATTTAGTGCACAGTATACGGGTTATTTAGTGCACAGTATACGGGTTATTTAGTGCACAGTATACGGGTTATTTAGTGCACAGTATACGGGTTATTTAGTGCACAGTATACGGGTTATTTAGTGCACAGTATACGGGTTATTTAGTGCACAGTATACGGGGTATTTAGTGCACAGTATACGGGTTATTTAGTGCACAGTATACAGGGTTATTTAGTGCACAGTATACGGGTTATTTAGTGCACAGTATACGGGTTATTTAGTGCACAGTATACGGGTTATTTAGTGCACAGTATACGGGTTATTTAGTGCACAGTATACGGGTTATTTAGTGCACAGTATACGGGTTATTTAGTGCACAGTATACGGGTTATTTAGTGCACAGTATACGGGTTATTTAGTGCACAGTATACGGGTTATTTAGTGCACAGTATACGGGTTATTTAGTGCACAGTATACGGGTTATTTAGTGCACAGTATACGGGTTATTTAGTGCACAGTTTACGGGTTATTTAGTGCACAGTTTACGGGTTATTTAGTGCACAGTATACGGGTTATTTAGTGCACAGTATACGGGTTATTTAGTGCACAGTATACGGGTTATTTAGTGCACAGTATACGGGGTATTTAGTGCACAGTATACGGGTTATTTAGTGCACAGTATACGGGTTATTTAGTGCACAGTATACGGGTTATTTAGTGCACAGTATACGGGTTATTAGTGCACAGTTACGGGTATTTAGTGCACAGTATACGGGTTATTTAGTGCACTAGGTTATTAGGCAAGGGTTATTTAGTGCACAGTATACGGGTTATTTAGTGCACAGTATACGGGTTATTTAGTGCACAGTATACGGGTTATTTAGTGCACAGTATACGGGTTATTTAGTGCACAGTATACGGGTTATTTAGTGCACAGTATACGGGTTATTTAGTGCACAGTATACGGGTTATTTAGTGCACAGTATACGGGTTATTTAGTGCACAGTATACGGGTTATTTAGTGCACAGTATACGGGTTATTTAGTGCACAGTATACGGGTTATTTAGTGCACAGTATACGGGTTATTTAGTGCACAGTATACGGGTTATTTAGTGCACAGTATACGGGTTATTTAGTGCACAGTATACGGGTTATTTAGTGCACAGTATACGGGTTATTTAGTGCACAGTATACGGGTTATTTAGTGCACAGTATACGGGTTATTTAGTGCACAGTATACGGGTTATTTAGTGCACAGTATACGGGTTATTTAGTGCACAGTATACGGGTTATTTAGTGCACAGTATACGGGTTATTTAGTGCACAGTATACGGGTTATTTAGTGCACAGTATACGGGTTATTTAGTGCACAGTATACGGGTTATTTAGTGCACAGTATACGGGTTATTTAGTGCACAGTATACGGGTTATTTAGTGCACAGTATACGGGTTATTTAGTGCACAGTATACGGGTTATTTAGTGCACAGTATACGGGTTATTTAGTGCACAGTATACGGGTTATTTAGTGCACAGTATACGGGTTATTTAGTGCACAGTATACGGGTTATTTAGTGCACAGTATACGGGTTATTTAGTGCACAGTATACGGGTTATTTAGTGCACAGTATACGGGTTATTTAGTGCACAGTATACGGGTTATTTAGTGCACAGTATACGGGTTATTTAGTGCACAGTATACGGGTTATTTAGTGCACAGTATACGGGTTATTTAGTGCACAGTATACGGGTTATTTAGTGCACAGTATACGGGTTATTTAGTGCACAGTATACGGGTTATTTAGTGCACAGTATACGGGTTATTTAGTGCACAGTATACGGGTTATTTAGTGCACAGTATACGGGTTATTTAGTGCACAGTATACGGGTTATTTAGTGCACAGTATACGGGTTATTTAGTGCACAGTATACGGGTTATTTAGTGCACAGTATACGGGTTATTTAGTGCACAGTATACGGGTTATTTAGTGCACAGTATACGGGTTATTTAGTGCACAGTATACGGGTTATTTAGTGCACAGTATAACGGGTTATTTAGTGCACAGTATACGGGTTATTTAGTGCACAGTATACGGGTTATTTAGTGCACAGTATACGGGTTATTTAGTGCACAGTATACGGGTTATTTAGTGCACAGTATACGGGTTATTTAGTGCACAGTATACGGGTTATTTAGTGCACAGTATACGGGTTATTTAGTGCACAGTATACGGGTTATTTAGTGCACAGTATAACGGGTTATTTAGTGCACAGTATACGGGTTATTTAGTGCACAGTATACGGGTTATTTAGTGCACAGTATACGGGTTATTTAGTGCACAGTATACGGGTTATTTAGTGCACAGTATACGGGTTATTTAGTGCACAGTATACGGGTTATTTAGTGCACAGTATACGGGTTATTTAGTGCACAGTATACGGGTTATTTAGTGCACAGTATACGGGTTATTTAGTGCACAGTTTACGGGTTATTTAGTGCACAGTATACGGGTTATTTAGTGCACAGTATACGGGTTATTTAGTGCACAGTATACGGGTTATTTAGTGCACAGTATACGGGTTATTTAGTGCACAGTATACGGGTTATTTAGTGCACAGTATAACGGGTTATTTAGTGCACAGTATACGGGTTATTTAGTGCACAGTATACGGGTTATTTAGTGCACAGTATACGGGTTATTTAGTGCACAGTATACGGGTATTTAGTGCAC
>NW_027444018.1:0-30615 GCF_048569485.1 Anomaloglossus baeobatrachus | reverse complement strand
GGTGCACCGTTCCTGGAGGTACTGCAATACCAGGTCAATGCGTGGAGTGGACAGAGCAAGCTCTTTTTCCATCTCCCTGTTCTAAAAATCCATTTAATATATGGTCCCCAGATAGGGGACGTATCAGATATTAAACTGATAAGAACAGATACTACACTTGATCTTAGCCAAAAGGCCGAGAAGCGATAACCAGAATTGGTTTGGGCCTCGAGTGGCACCCTGGCCTATGCCGGACACATCTTAGGGAGAGAGAGCGAGAGGGAGACAAACCCACGCCTACACAAGACATTTTGTCACCCAAGCCAACCCTTGAAAAGGCTGCTTTGCAGAGCCAAAACAAGAAGAATGGTGCGTTTTGCAGCCGCCGCCCACTGCAATGAATCTGAATAACTCCTCCTTTAGGGCGCAAGCAACTCCCCTCCCCCTTGCAGTCTTTCCAATTCACGATACAAAAAGACGGACAGGACAGGTTGCCTGACTTTCCGTCACTGCCACCCTTTGCCATCCTTACCCGTAGAAAGCCCTTTCATCATCCCCAAACCCTAATCTTTTCCCTTTCCTTCCCAGCCCCCAAACCCTGCCCTCTGTACCTTTCTCACCACCCGCTTCCCTTCTCCTGTCATCCCCCTACCACCCGGGAAAAAAAGAGATTGCCCCCTCCTTCCACTAGCCCACCCTCCCACCCAAAGAACAACTTCTTCTGCGCAGCTTGTTTTCTAGGCAGCAGCGCTATTGTGATGTCATCGGGGGGCATTGTGACAAGCCGCCAGTGTTCCGTCTCTTCATGTTGTGCACAGTTCAAACGGAAAATACATCAACAGGCAGACTACAGAAAAGCTTACTATCAAAGGTTAGAGGGGGGCTTTCTCAGAGGGCTTTTTACAGTTTTTCTATTCCCAATTAGCCGTTTAAGTGTACTTATTGAAAGTAGTAATTCTTTCATAGGCCGCCCTTTCTTAGTATTTGACGTTCCTTATATTGCGGTATGAGGCTTCGCAGTAGGTTGCAAACATTCATCACCCATGACTGTCCCCAATTGAGCTCAGAAGCTCAATGTCTATCATGACCTCTCTTTTAGAATGTCCAAGAGCAAGCAAACTATTCCTCCAGGAGAGGGCGCCAACAGACTACTAAAGAGATCATCATTACTCAAAGAAAACCCCAAAAACCAATGCATGATAGGAATAAACAGGTAACTTTCTTTGGAGTGGAAGCGGAGAGATCGCACCAGATGCCAATTCTAGATGTTATCACACCTGTGGTCACTGCAGCAGCAGGTGAATCCACTTTGTCCAAAAGGGATCTATTCCATTCAATTGCAAATGATCTAGATAAGACAGAGAACTGCAGCACGGGGACATAGCCGAGTTGGTCAGGTTGAGTGGTGATGAGTTTGCTATTTGGATGAATAAAGAAAGTCAAAAGTGTGAAAGATAAAAAACAAAAGGAGGAAGTGTGAAAAGTGAATGGGCCAAATTGAGGTGCATATGAAGACGTATGCTTTCTTCCAATTCATTAAATCGGGCTAATATGAATCAGGTGAATTGAGTTCTGCTTTTGGAAACTGGGTTAAGAAGGGGTGCACCGTTCCTGGAGGTACTGCAATACCAGGTCAATGCGTGGAGTGGACAGAGCAAGCTCTTTTTCCATCTCCCTGTTCTAAAAATCCATTTAATATATGGTCCCCAGATAGGGGACGTATCAGATATTAAACTGATAAGAACAGATACTACACTTGATCTTAGCCAAAAGGCCGAGAAGCGATAACCAGAATTGGTTTGGGCCTCGAGTGGCACCCTGGCCTATGCCGGACACATCTTAGGGAGAGAGAGCGAGAGGGAGACAAACCCACGCCTACACAAGACATTTTGTCACCCAAGCCAACCCTTGAAAAGGCTGCTTTGCAGAGCCAAAACAAGAAGAATGGTGCGTTTTGCAGCCGCCGCCCACTGCAATGAATCTGAATAACTCCTCCTTTAGGGCGCAAGCAACTCCCCTCCCCCTTGCAGTCTTTCCAATTCACGATACAAAAAGACGGACAGGACAGGTTGCCTGACTTTCCGTCACTGCCACCCTTTGCCATCCTTACCCGTAGAAAGCCCTTTCATCATCCCCAAACCCTAATCTTTTCCCTTTCCTTCCCAGCCCCCAAACCCTGCCCTCTGTACCTTTCTCACCACCCGCTTCCCTTCTCCTGTCATCCCCCTACCACCCGGGAAAAAAAGAGATTGCCCCCTCCTTCCACTAGCCCACCCTCCCACCCAAAGAACAACTTCTTCTGCGCAGCTTGTTTTCTAGGCAGCAGCGCTATTGTGATGTCATCGGGGGGCATTGTGACAAGCCGCCAGTGTTCCGTCTCTTCATGTTGTGCACAGTTCAAACGGAAAATACATCAACAGGCAGACTACAGAAAAGCTTACTATCAAAGGTTAGAGGGGGGCTTTCTCAGAGGGCTTTTTACAGTTTTTCTATTCCCAATTAGCCGTTTAAGTGTACTTATTGAAAGTAGTAATTCTTTCATAGGCCGCCCTTTCTTAGTATTTGACGTTCCTTATATTGCGGTATGAGGCTTCGCAGTAGGTTGCAAACATTCATCACCCATGACTGTCCCCAATTGAGCTCAGAAGCTCAATGTCTATCATGACCTCTCTTTTAGAATGTCCAAGAGCAAGCAAACTATTCCTCCAGGAGAGGGCGCCAACAGACTACTAAAGAGATCATCATTACTCAAAGAAAACCCCAAAAACCAATGCATGATAGGAATAAACAGGTAACTTTCTTTGGAGTGGAAGCGGAGAGATCGCACCAGATGCCAATTCTAGATGTTATCACACCTGTGGTCACTGCAGCAGCAGGTGAATCCACTTTGTCCAAAAGGGATCTATTCCATTCAATTGCAAATGATCTAGATAAGACAGAGAACTGCAGCACGGGGACATAGCCGAGTTGGTCAGGTTGAGTGGTGATGAGTTTGCTATTTGGATGAATAAAGAAAGTCAAAAGTGTGAAAGATAAAAAACAAAAGGAGGAAGTGTGAAAAGTGAATGGGCCAAATTGAGGTGCATATGAAGACGTATGCTTTCTTCCAATTCATTAAATCGGGCTAATATGAATCAGGTGAATTGAGTTCTGCTTTTGGAAACTGGGTTAAGAAGGGGTGCACCGTTCCTGGAGGTACTGCAATACCAGGTCAATGCGTGGAGTGGACAGAGCAAGCTCTTTTTCCATCTCCCTGTTCTAAAAATCCATTTAATATATGGTCCCCAGATAGGGGACGTATCAGATATTAAACTGATAAGAACAGATACTACACTTGATCTTAGCCAAAAGGCCGAGAAGCGATAACCAGAATTGGTTTGGGCCTCGAGTGGCACCCTGGCCTATGCCGGACACATCTTAGGGAGAGAGAGCGAGAGGGAGACAAACCCACGCCTACACAAGACATTTTGTCACCCAAGCCAACCCTTGAAAAGGCTGCTTTGCAGAGCCAAAACAAGAAGAATGGTGCGTTTTGCAGCCGCCGCCCACTGCAATGAATCTGAATAACTCCTCCTTTAGGGCGCAAGCAACTCCCCTCCCCCTTGCAGTCTTTCCAATTCACGATACAAAAAGACGGACAGGACAGGTTGCCTGACTTTCCGTCACTGCCACCCTTTGCCATCCTTACCCGTAGAAAGCCCTTTCATCATCCCCAAACCCTAATCTTTTCCCTTTCCTTCCCAGCCCCCAAACCCTGCCCTCTGTACCTTTCTCACCACCCGCTTCCCTTCTCCTGTCATCCCCCTACCACCCGGGAAAAAAAGAGATTGCCCCCTCCTTCCACTAGCCCACCCTCCCACCCAAAGAACAACTTCTTCTGCGCAGCTTGTTTTCTAGGCAGCAGCGCTATTGTGATGTCATCGGGGGGCATTGTGACAAGCCGCCAGTGTTCCGTCTCTTCATGTTGTGCACAGTTCAAACGGAAAATACATCAACAGGCAGACTACAGAAAAGCTTACTATCAAAGGTTAGAGGGGGGCTTTCTCAGAGGGCTTTTTACAGTTTTTCTATTCCCAATTAGCCGTTTAAGTGTACTTATTGAAAGTAGTAATTCTTTCATAGGCCGCCCTTTCTTAGTATTTGACGTTCCTTATATTGCGGTATGAGGCTTCGCAGTAGGTTGCAAACATTCATCACCCATGACTGTCCCCAATTGAGCTCAGAAGCTCAATGTCTATCATGACCTCTCTTTTAGAATGTCCAAGAGCAAGCAAACTATTCCTCCAGGAGAGGGCGCCAACAGACTACTAAAGAGATCATCATTACTCAAAGAAAACCCCAAAAACCAATGCATGATAGGAATAAACAGGTAACTTTCTTTGGAGTGGAAGCGGAGAGATCGCACCAGATGCCAATTCTAGATGTTATCACACCTGTGGTCACTGCAGCAGCAGGTGAATCCACTTTGTCCAAAAGGGATCTATTCCATTCAATTGCAAATGATCTAGATAAGACAGAGAACTGCAGCACGGGGACATAGCCGAGTTGGTCAGGTTGAGTGGTGATGAGTTTGCTATTTGGATGAATAAAGAAAGTCAAAAGTGTGAAAGATAAAAAACAAAAGGAGGAAGTGTGAAAAGTGAATGGGCCAAATTGAGGTGCATATGAAGACGTATGCTTTCTTCCAATTCATTAAATCGGGCTAATATGAATCAGGTGAATTGAGTTCTGCTTTTGGAAACTGGGTTAAGAAGGGGTGCACCGTTCCTGGAGGTACTGCAATACCAGGTCAATGCGTGGAGTGGACAGAGCAAGCTCTTTTTCCATCTCCCTGTTCTAAAAATCCATTTAATATATGGTCCCCAGATAGGGGACGTATCAGATATTAAACTGATAAGAACAGATACTACACTTGATCTTAGCCAAAAGGCCGAGAAGCGATAACCAGAATTGGTTTGGGCCTCGAGTGGCACCCTGGCCTATGCCGGACACATCTTAGGGAGAGAGAGCGAGAGGGAGACAAACCCACGCCTACACAAGACATTTTGTCACCCAAGCCAACCCTTGAAAAGGCTGCTTTGCAGAGCCAAAACAAGAAGAATGGTGCGTTTTGCAGCCGCCGCCCACTGCAATGAATCTGAATAACTCCTCCTTTAGGGCGCAAGCAACTCCCCTCCCCCTTGCAGTCTTTCCAATTCACGATACAAAAAGACGGACAGGACAGGTTGCCTGACTTTCCGTCACTGCCACCCTTTGCCATCCTTACCCGTAGAAAGCCCTTTCATCATCCCCAAACCCTAATCTTTTCCCTTTCCTTCCCAGCCCCCAAACCCTGCCCTCTGTACCTTTCTCACCACCCGCTTCCCTTCTCCTGTCATCCCCCTACCACCCGGGAAAAAAAGAGATTGCCCCCTCCTTCCACTAGCCCACCCTCCCACCCAAAGAACAACTTCTTCTGCGCAGCTTGTTTTCTAGGCAGCAGCGCTATTGTGATGTCATCGGGGGGCATTGTGACAAGCCGCCAGTGTTCCGTCTCTTCATGTTGTGCACAGTTCAAACGGAAAATACATCAACAGGCAGACTACAGAAAAGCTTACTATCAAAGGTTAGAGGGGGGCTTTCTCAGAGGGCTTTTTACAGTTTTTCTATTCCCAATTAGCCGTTTAAGTGTACTTATTGAAAGTAGTAATTCTTTCATAGGCCGCCCTTTCTTAGTATTTGACGTTCCTTATATTGCGGTATGAGGCTTCGCAGTAGGTTGCAAACATTCATCACCCATGACTGTCCCCAATTGAGCTCAGAAGCTCAATGTCTATCATGACCTCTCTTTTAGAATGTCCAAGAGCAAGCAAACTATTCCTCCAGGAGAGGGCGCCAACAGACTACTAAAGAGATCATCATTACTCAAAGAAAACCCCAAAAACCAATGCATGATAGGAATAAACAGGTAACTTTCTTTGGAGTGGAAGCGGAGAGATCGCACCAGATGCCAATTCTAGATGTTATCACACCTGTGGTCACTGCAGCAGCAGGTGAATCCACTTTGTCCAAAAGGGATCTATTCCATTCAATTGCAAATGATCTAGATAAGACAGAGAACTGCAGCACGGGGACATAGCCGAGTTGGTCAGGTTGAGTGGTGATGAGTTTGCTATTTGGATGAATAAAGAAAGTCAAAAGTGTGAAAGATAAAAAACAAAAGGAGGAAGTGTGAAAAGTGAATGGGCCAAATTGAGGTGCATATGAAGACGTATGCTTTCTTCCAATTCATTAAATCGGGCTAATATGAATCAGGTGAATTGAGTTCTGCTTTTGGAAACTGGGTTAAGAAGGGGTGCACCGTTCCTGGAGGTACTGCAATACCAGGTCAATGCGTGGAGTGGACAGAGCAAGCTCTTTTTCCATCTCCCTGTTCTAAAAATCCATTTAATATATGGTCCCCAGATAGGGGACGTATCAGATATTAAACTGATAAGAACAGATACTACACTTGATCTTAGCCAAAAGGCCGAGAAGCGATAACCAGAATTGGTTTGGGCCTCGAGTGGCACCCTGGCCTATGCCGGACACATCTTAGGGAGAGAGAGCGAGAGGGAGACAAACCCACGCCTACACAAGACATTTTGTCACCCAAGCCAACCCTTGAAAAGGCTGCTTTGCAGAGCCAAAACAAGAAGAATGGTGCGTTTTGCAGCCGCCGCCCACTGCAATGAATCTGAATAACTCCTCCTTTAGGGCGCAAGCAACTCCCCTCCCCCTTGCAGTCTTTCCAATTCACGATACAAAAAGACGGACAGGACAGGTTGCCTGACTTTCCGTCACTGCCACCCTTTGCCATCCTTACCCGTAGAAAGCCCTTTCATCATCCCCAAACCCTAATCTTTTCCCTTTCCTTCCCAGCCCCCAAACCCTGCCCTCTGTACCTTTCTCACCACCCGCTTCCCTTCTCCTGTCATCCCCCTACCACCCGGGAAAAAAAGAGATTGCCCCCTCCTTCCACTAGCCCACCCTCCCACCCAAAGAACAACTTCTTCTGCGCAGCTTGTTTTCTAGGCAGCAGCGCTATTGTGATGTCATCGGGGGGCATTGTGACAAGCCGCCAGTGTTCCGTCTCTTCATGTTGTGCACAGTTCAAACGGAAAATACATCAACAGGCAGACTACAGAAAAGCTTACTATCAAAGGTTAGAGGGGGGCTTTCTCAGAGGGCTTTTTACAGTTTTTCTATTCCCAATTAGCCGTTTAAGTGTACTTATTGAAAGTAGTAATTCTTTCATAGGCCGCCCTTTCTTAGTATTTGACGTTCCTTATATTGCGGTATGAGGCTTCGCAGTAGGTTGCAAACATTCATCACCCATGACTGTCCCCAATTGAGCTCAGAAGCTCAATGTCTATCATGACCTCTCTTTTAGAATGTCCAAGAGCAAGCAAACTATTCCTCCAGGAGAGGGCGCCAACAGACTACTAAAGAGATCATCATTACTCAAAGAAAACCCCAAAAACCAATGCATGATAGGAATAAACAGGTAACTTTCTTTGGAGTGGAAGCGGAGAGATCGCACCAGATGCCAATTCTAGATGTTATCACACCTGTGGTCACTGCAGCAGCAGGTGAATCCACTTTGTCCAAAAGGGATCTATTCCATTCAATTGCAAATGATCTAGATAAGACAGAGAACTGCAGCACGGGGACATAGCCGAGTTGGTCAGGTTGAGTGGTGATGAGTTTGCTATTTGGATGAATAAAGAAAGTCAAAAGTGTGAAAGATAAAAAACAAAAGGAGGAAGTGTGAAAAGTGAATGGGCCAAATTGAGGTGCATATGAAGACGTATGCTTTCTTCCAATTCATTAAATCGGGCTAATATGAATCAGGTGAATTGAGTTCTGCTTTTGGAAACTGGGTTAAGAAGGGGTGCACCGTTCCTGGAGGTACTGCAATACCAGGTCAATGCGTGGAGTGGACAGAGCAAGCTCTTTTTCCATCTCCCTGTTCTAAAAATCCATTTAATATATGGTCCCCAGATAGGGGACGTATCAGATATTAAACTGATAAGAACAGATACTACACTTGATCTTAGCCAAAAGGCCGAGAAGCGATAACCAGAATTGGTTTGGGCCTCGAGTGGCACCCTGGCCTATGCCGGACACATCTTAGGGAGAGAGAGCGAGAGGGAGACAAACCCACGCCTACACAAGACATTTTGTCACCCAAGCCAACCCTTGAAAAGGCTGCTTTGCAGAGCCAAAACAAGAAGAATGGTGCGTTTTGCAGCCGCCGCCCACTGCAATGAATCTGAATAACTCCTCCTTTAGGGCGCAAGCAACTCCCCTCCCCCTTGCAGTCTTTCCAATTCACGATACAAAAAGACGGACAGGACAGGTTGCCTGACTTTCCGTCACTGCCACCCTTTGCCATCCTTACCCGTAGAAAGCCCTTTCATCATCCCCAAACCCTAATCTTTTCCCTTTCCTTCCCAGCCCCCAAACCCTGCCCTCTGTACCTTTCTCACCACCCGCTTCCCTTCTCCTGTCATCCCCCTACCACCCGGGAAAAAAAGAGATTGCCCCCTCCTTCCACTAGCCCACCCTCCCACCCAAAGAACAACTTCTTCTGCGCAGCTTGTTTTCTAGGCAGCAGCGCTATTGTGATGTCATCGGGGGGCATTGTGACAAGCCGCCAGTGTTCCGTCTCTTCATGTTGTGCACAGTTCAAACGGAAAATACATCAACAGGCAGACTACAGAAAAGCTTACTATCAAAGGTTAGAGGGGGGCTTTCTCAGAGGGCTTTTTACAGTTTTTCTATTCCCAATTAGCCGTTTAAGTGTACTTATTGAAAGTAGTAATTCTTTCATAGGCCGCCCTTTCTTAGTATTTGACGTTCCTTATATTGCGGTATGAGGCTTCGCAGTAGGTTGCAAACATTCATCACCCATGACTGTCCCCAATTGAGCTCAGAAGCTCAATGTCTATCATGACCTCTCTTTTAGAATGTCCAAGAGCAAGCAAACTATTCCTCCAGGAGAGGGCGCCAACAGACTACTAAAGAGATCATCATTACTCAAAGAAAACCCCAAAAACCAATGCATGATAGGAATAAACAGGTAACTTTCTTTGGAGTGGAAGCGGAGAGATCGCACCAGATGCCAATTCTAGATGTTATCACACCTGTGGTCACTGCAGCAGCAGGTGAATCCACTTTGTCCAAAAGGGATCTATTCCATTCAATTGCAAATGATCTAGATAAGACAGAGAACTGCAGCACGGGGACATAGCCGAGTTGGTCAGGTTGAGTGGTGATGAGTTTGCTATTTGGATGAATAAAGAAAGTCAAAAGTGTGAAAGATAAAAAACAAAAGGAGGAAGTGTGAAAAGTGAATGGGCCAAATTGAGGTGCATATGAAGACGTATGCTTTCTTCCAATTCATTAAATCGGGCTAATATGAATCAGGTGAATTGAGTTCTGCTTTTGGAAACTGGGTTAAGAAGGGGTGCACCGTTCCTGGAGGTACTGCAATACCAGGTCAATGCGTGGAGTGGACAGAGCAAGCTCTTTTTCCATCTCCCTGTTCTAAAAATCCATTTAATATATGGTCCCCAGATAGGGGACGTATCAGATATTAAACTGATAAGAACAGATACTACACTTGATCTTAGCCAAAAGGCCGAGAAGCGATAACCAGAATTGGTTTGGGCCTCGAGTGGCACCCTGGCCTATGCCGGACACATCTTAGGGAGAGAGAGCGAGAGGGAGACAAACCCACGCCTACACAAGACATTTTGTCACCCAAGCCAACCCTTGAAAAGGCTGCTCTGCAGAGCCAAAACAAGAAGAATGGTGCGTTTTGCAGCCGCCGCCCACTGCAATGAATCTGAATAACTCCTCCTTTAGGGCGCAAGCAACTCCCCTCCCCCTTGCAGTCTTTCCAATTCACGATACAAAAAGACGGACAGGACAGGTTGCCTGACTTTCCGTCACTGCCACCCTTTGCCATCCTTACCCGTAGAAAGCCCTTTCATCATCCCCAAACCCTAATCTTTTCCCTTTCCTTCCCAGCCCCCAAACCCTGCCCTCTGTACCTTTCTCACCACCCGCTTCCCTTCTCCTGTCATCCCCCTACCACCCGGGAAAAAAAGAGATTGCCCCCTCCTTCCACTAGCCCACCCTCCCACCCAAAGAACAACTTCTTCTGCGCAGCTTGTTTTCTAGGCAGCAGCGCTATTGTGATGTCATCGGGGGGCATTGTGACAAGCCGCCAGTGTTCCGTCTCTTCATGTTGTGCACAGTTCAAACGGAAAATACATCAACAGGCAGACTACAGAAAAGCTTACTATCAAAGGTTAGAGGGGGGCTTTCTCAGAGGGCTTTTTACAGTTTTTCTATTCCCAATTAGCCGTTTAAGTGTACTTATTGAAAGTAGTAATTCTTTCATAGGCCGCCCTTTCTTAGTATTTGACGTTCCTTATATTGCGGTATGAGGCTTCGCAGTAGGTTGCAAACATTCATCACCCATGACTGTCCCCAATTGAGCTCAGAAGCTCAATGTCTATCATGACCTCTCTTTTAGAATGTCCAAGAGCAAGCAAACTATTCCTCCAGGAGAGGGCGCCAACAGACTACTAAAGAGATCATCATTACTCAAAGAAAACCCCAAAAACCAATGCATGATAGGAATAAACAGGTAACTTTCTTTGGAGTGGAAGCGGAGAGATCGCACCAGATGCCAATTCTAGATGTTATCACACCTGTGGTCACTGCAGCAGCAGGTGAATCCACTTTGTCCAAAAGGGATCTATTCCATTCAATTGCAAATGATCTAGATAAGACAGAGAACTGCAGCACGGGGACATAGCCGAGTTGGTCAGGTTGAGTGGTGATGAGTTTGCTATTTGGATGAATAAAGAAAGTCAAAAGTGTGAAAGATAAAAAACAAAAGGAGGAAGTGTGAAAAGTGAATGGGCCAAATTGAGGTGCATATGAAGACGTATGCTTTCTTCCAATTCATTAAATCGGGCTAATATGAATCAGGTGAATTGAGTTCTGCTTTTGGAAACTGGGTTAAGAAGGGGTGCACCGTTCCTGGAGGTACTGCAATACCAGGTCAATGCGTGGAGTGGACAGAGCAAGCTCTTTTTCCATCTCCCTGTTCTAAAAATCCATTTAATATATGGTCCCCAGATAGGGGACGTATCAGATATTAAACTGATAAGAACAGATACTACACTTGATCTTAGCCAAAAGGCCGAGAAGCGATAACCAGAATTGGTTTGGGCCTCGAGTGGCACCCTGGCCTATGCCGGACACATCTTAGGGAGAGAGAGCGAGAGGGAGACAAACCCACGCCTACACAAGACATTTTGTCACCCAAGCCAACCCTTGAAAAGGCTGCTTTGCAGAGCCAAAACAAGAAGAATGGTGCGTTTTGCAGCCGCCGCCCACTGCAATGAATCTGAATAACTCCTCCTTTAGGGCGCAAGCAACTCCCCTCCCCCTTGCAGTCTTTCCAATTCACGATACAAAAAGACGGACAGGACAGGTTGCCTGACTTTCCGTCACTGCCACCCTTTGCCATCCTTACCCGTAGAAAGCCCTTTCATCATCCCCAAACCCTAATCTTTTCCCTTTCCTTCCCAGCCCCCAAACCCTGCCCTCTGTACCTTTCTCACCACCCGCTTCCCTTCTCCTGTCATCCCCCTACCACCCGGGAAAAAAAGAGATTGCCCCCTCCTTCCACTAGCCCACCCTCCCACCCAAAGAACAACTTCTTCTGCGCAGCTTGTTTCCTAGGCAGCAGCGCTATTGTGATGTCATCGGGGGGCATTGTGACAAGCCGCCAGTGTTCCGTCTCTTCATGTTGTGCACAGTTCAAACGGAAAATACATCAACAGGCAGACTACAGAAAAGCTTACTATCAAAGGTTAGAGGGGGGCTTTCTCAGAGGGCTTTTTACAGTTTTTCTATTCCCAATTAGCCGTTTAAGTGTACTTATTGAAAGTAGTAATTCTTTCATAGGCCGCCCTTTCTTAGTATTTGACGTTCCTTATATTGCGGTATGAGGCTTCGCAGTAGGTTGCAAACATTCATCACCCATGACTGTCCCCAATTGAGCTCAGAAGCTCAATGTCTATCATGACCTCTCTTTTAGAATGTCCAAGAGCAAGCAAACTATTCCTCCAGGAGAGGGCGCCAACAGACTACTAAAGAGATCATCATTACTCAAAGAAAACCCCAAAAACCAATGCATGATAGGAATAAACAGGTAACTTTCTTTGGAGTGGAAGCGGAGAGATCGCACCAGATGCCAATTCTAGATGTTATCACACCTGTGGTCACTGCAGCAGCAGGTGAATCCACTTTGTCCAAAAGGGATCTATTCCATTCAATTGCAAATGATCTAGATAAGACAGAGAACTGCAGCACGGGGACATAGCCGAGTTGGTCAGGTTGAGTGGTGATGAGTTTGCTATTTGGATGAATAAAGAAAGTCAAAAGTGTGAAAGATAAAAAACAAAAGGAGGAAGTGTGAAAAGTGAATGGGCCAAATTGAGGTGCATATGAAGACGTATGCTTTCTTCCAATTCATTAAATCGGGCTAATATGAATCAGGTGAATTGAGTTCTGCTTTTGGAAACTGGGTTAAGAAGGGGTGCACCGTTCCTGGAGGTACTGCAATACCAGGTCAATGCGTGGAGTGGACAGAGCAAGCTCTTTTTCCATCTCCCTGTTCTAAAAATCCATTTAATATATGGTCCCCAGATAGGGGACGTATCAGATATTAAACTGATAAGAACAGATACTACACTTGATCTTAGCCAAAAGGCCGAGAAGCGATAACCAGAATTGGTTTGGGCCTCGAGTGGCACCCTGGCCTATGCCGGACACATCTTAGGGAGAGAGAGCGAGAGGGAGACAAACCCACGCCTACACAAGACATTTTGTCACCCAAGCCAACCCTTGAAAAGGCTGCTTTGCAGAGCCAAAACAAGAAGAATGGTGCGTTTTGCAGCCGCCGCCCACTGCAATGAATCTGAATAACTCCTCCTTTAGGGCGCAAGCAACTCCCCTCCCCCTTGCAGTCTTTCCAATTCACGATACAAAAAGACGGACAGGACAGGTTGCCTGACTTTCCGTCACTGCCACCCTTTGCCATCCTTACCCGTAGAAAGCCCTTTCATCATCCCCAAACCCTAATCTTTTCCCTTTCCTTCCCAGCCCCCAAACCCTGCCCTCTGTACCTTTCTCACCACCCGCTTCCCTTCTCCTGTCATCCCCCTACCACCCGGGAAAAAAAGAGATTGCCCCCTCCTTCCACTAGCCCACCCTCCCACCCAAAGAACAACTTCTTCTGCGCAGCTTGTTTTCTAGGCAGCAGCGCTATTGTGATGTCATCGGGGGGCATTGTGACAAGCCGCCAGTGTTCCGTCTCTTCATGTTGTGCACAGTTCAAACGGAAAATACATCAACAGGCAGACTACAGAAAAGCTTACTATCAAAGGTTAGAGGGGGGCTTTCTCAGAGGGCTTTTTACAGTTTTTCTATTCCCAATTAGCCGTTTAAGTGTACTTATTGAAAGTAGTAATTCTTTCATAGGCCGCCCTTTCTTAGTATTTGACGTTCCTTATATTGCGGTATGAGGCTTCGCAGTAGGTTGCAAACATTCATCACCCATGACTGTCCCCAATTGAGCTCAGAAGCTCAATGTCTATCATGACCTCTCTTTTAGAATGTCCAAGAGCAAGCAAACTATTCCTCCAGGAGAGGGCGCCAACAGACTACTAAAGAGATCATCATTACTCAAAGAAAACCCCAAAAACCAATGCATGATAGGAATAAACAGGTAACTTTCTTTGGAGTGGAAGCGGAGAGATCGCACCAGATGCCAATTCTAGATGTTATCACACCTGTGGTCACTGCAGCAGCAGGTGAATCCACTTTGTCCAAAAGGGATCTATTCCATTCAATTGCAAATGATCTAGATAAGACAGAGAACTGCAGCACGGGGACATAGCCGAGTTGGTCAGGTTGAGTGGTGATGAGTTTGCTATTTGGATGAATAAAGAAAGTCAAAAGTGTGAAAGATAAAAAACAAAAGGAGGAAGTGTGAAAAGTGAATGGGCCAAATTGAGGTGCATATGAAGACGTATGCTTTCTTCCAATTCATTAAATCGGGCTAATATGAATCAGGTGAATTGAGTTCTGCTTTTGGAAACTGGGTTAAGAAGGGGTGCACCGTTCCTGGAGGTACTGCAATACCAGGTCAATGCGTGGAGTGGACAGAGCAAGCTCTTTTTCCATCTCCCTGTTCTAAAAATCCATTTAATATATGGTCCCCAGATAGGGGACGTATCAGATATTAAACTGATAAGAACAGATACTACACTTGATCTTAGCCAAAAGGCCGAGAAGCGATAACCAGAATTGGTTTGGGCCTCGAGTGGCACCCTGGCCTATGCCGGACACATCTTAGGGAGAGAGAGCGAGAGGGAGACAAACCCACGCCTACACAAGACATTTTGTCACCCAAGCCAACCCTTGAAAAGGCTGCTTTGCAGAGCCAAAACAAGAAGAATGGTGCGTTTTGCAGCCGCCGCCCACTGCAATGAATCTGAATAACTCCTCCTTTAGGGCGCAAGCAACTCCCCTCCCCCTTGCAGTCTTTCCAATTCACGATACAAAAAGACGGACAGGACAGGTTGCCTGACTTTCCGTCACTGCCACCCTTTGCCATCCTTACCCGTAGAAAGCCCTTTCATCATCCCCAAACCCTAATCTTTTCCCTTTCCTTCCCAGCCCCCAAACCCTGCCCTCTGTACCTTTCTCACCACCCGCTTCCCTTCTCCTGTCATCCCCCTACCACCCGGGAAAAAAAGAGATTGCCCCCTCCTTCCACTAGCCCACCCTCCCACCCAAAGAACAACTTCTTCTGCGCAGCTTGTTTTCTAGGCAGCAGCGCTATTGTGATGTCATCGGGGGGCATTGTGACAAGCCGCCAGTGTTCCGTCTCTTCATGTTGTGCACAGTTCAAACGGAAAATACATCAACAGGCAGACTACAGAAAAGCTTACTATCAAAGGTTAGAGGGGGGCTTTCTCAGAGGGCTTTTTACAGTTTTTCTATTCCCAATTAGCCGTTTAAGTGTACTTATTGAAAGTAGTAATTCTTTCATAGGCCGCCCTTTCTTAGTATTTGACGTTCCTTATATTGCGGTATGAGGCTTCGCAGTAGGTTGCAAACATTCATCACCCATGACTGTCCCCAATTGAGCTCAGAAGCTCAATGTCTATCATGACCTCTCTTTTAGAATGTCCAAGAGCAAGCAAACTATTCCTCCAGGAGAGGGCGCCAACAGACTACTAAAGAGATCATCATTACTCAAAGAAAACCCCAAAAACCAATGCATGATAGGAATAAACAGGTAACTTTCTTTGGAGTGGAAGCGGAGAGATCGCACCAGATGCCAATTCTAGATGTTATCACACCTGTGGTCACTGCAGCAGCAGGTGAATCCACTTTGTCCAAAAGGGATCTATTCCATTCAATTGCAAATGATCTAGATAAGACAGAGAACTGCAGCACGGGGACATAGCCGAGTTGGTCAGGTTGAGTGGTGATGAGTTTGCTATTTGGATGAATAAAGAAAGTCAAAAGTGTGAAAGATAAAAAACAAAAGGAGGAAGTGTGAAAAGTGAATGGGCCAAATTGAGGTGCATATGAAGACGTATGCTTTCTTCCAATTCATTAAATCGGGCTAATATGAATCAGGTGAATTGAGTTCTGCTTTTGGAAACTGGGTTAAGAAGGGGTGCACCGTTCCTGGAGGTACTGCAATACCAGGTCAATGCGTGGAGTGGACAGAGCAAGCTCTTTTTCCATCTCCCTGTTCTAAAAATCCATTTAATATATGGTCCCCAGATAGGGGACGTATCAGATATTAAACTGATAAGAACAGATACTACACTTGATCTTAGCCAAAAGGCCGAGAAGCGATAACCAGAATTGGTTTGGGCCTCGAGTGGCACCCTGGCCTATGCCGGACACATCTTAGGGAGAGAGAGCGAGAGGGAGACAAACCCACGCCTACACAAGACATTTTGTCACCCAAGCCAACCCTTGAAAAGGCTGCTTTGCAGAGCCAAAACAAGAAGAATGGTGCGTTTTGCAGCCGCCGCCCACTGCAATGAATCTGAATAACTCCTCCTTTAGGGCGCAAGCAACTCCCCTCCCCCTTGCAGTCTTTCCAATTCACGATACAAAAAGACGGACAGGACAGGTTGCCTGACTTTCCGTCACTGCCACCCTTTGCCATCCTTACCCGTAGAAAGCCCTTTCATCATCCCCAAACCCTAATCTTTTCCCTTTCCTTCCCAGCCCCCAAACCCTGCCCTCTGTACCTTTCTCACCACCCGCTTCCCTTCTCCTGTCATCCCCCTACCACCCGGGAAAAAAAGAGATTGCCCCCTCCTTCCACTAGCCCACCCTCCCACCCAAAGAACAACTTCTTCTGCGCAGCTTGTTTTCTAGGCAGCAGCGCTATTGTGATGTCATCGGGGGGCATTGTGACAAGCCGCCAGTGTTCCGTCTCTTCATGTTGTGCACAGTTCAAACGGAAAATACATCAACAGGCAGACTACAGAAAAGCTTACTATCAAAGGTTAGAGGGGGGCTTTCTCAGAGGGCTTTTTACAGTTTTTCTATTCCCAATTAGCCGTTTAAGTGTACTTATTGAAAGTAGTAATTCTTTCATAGGCCGCCCTTTCTTAGTATTTGACGTTCCTTATATTGCGGTATGAGGCTTCGCAGTAGGTTGCAAACATTCATCACCCATGACTGTCCCCAATTGAGCTCAGAAGCTCAATGTCTATCATGACCTCTCTTTTAGAATGTCCAAGAGCAAGCAAACTATTCCTCCAGGAGAGGGCGCCAACAGACTACTAAAGAGATCATCATTACTCAAAGAAAACCCCAAAAACCAATGCATGATAGGAATAAACAGGTAACTTTCTTTGGAGTGGAAGCGGAGAGATCGCACCAGATGCCAATTCTAGATGTTATCACACCTGTGGTCACTGCAGCAGCAGGTGAATCCACTTTGTCCAAAAGGGATCTATTCCATTCAATTGCAAATGATCTAGATAAGACAGAGAACTGCAGCACGGGGACATAGCCGAGTTGGTCAGGTTGAGTGGTGATGAGTTTGCTATTTGGATGAATAAAGAAAGTCAAAAGTGTGAAAGATAAAAAACAAAAGGAGGAAGTGTGAAAAGTGAATGGGCCAAATTGAGGTGCATATGAAGACGTATGCTTTCTTCCAATTCATTAAATCGGGCTAATATGAATCAGGTGAATTGAGTTCTGCTTTTGGAAACTGGGTTAAGAAGGGGTGCACCGTTCCTGGAGGTACTGCAATACCAGGTCAATGCGTGGAGTGGACAGAGCAAGCTCTTTTTCCATCTCCCTGTTCTAAAAATCCATTTAATATATGGTCCCCAGATAGGGGACGTATCAGATATTAAACTGATAAGAACAGATACTACACTTGATCTTAGCCAAAAGGCCGAGAAGCGATAACCAGAATTGGTTTGGGCCTCGAGTGGCACCCTGGCCTATGCCGGACACATCTTAGGGAGAGAGAGCGAGAGGGAGACAAACCCACGCCTACACAAGACATTTTGTCACCCAAGCCAACCCTTGAAAAGGCTGCTTTGCAGAGCCAAAACAAGAAGAATGGTGCGTTTTGCAGCCGCCGCCCACTGCAATGAATCTGAATAACTCCTCCTTTAGGGCGCAAGCAACTCCCCTCCCCCTTGCAGTCTTTCCAATTCACGATACAAAAAGACGGACAGGACAGGTTGCCTGACTTTCCGTCACTGCCACCCTTTGCCATCCTTACCCGTAGAAAGCCCTTTCATCATCCCCAAACCCTAATCTTTTCCCTTTCCTTCCCAGCCCCCAAACCCTGCCCTCTGTACCTTTCTCACCACCCGCTTCCCTTCTCCTGTCATCCCCCTACCACCCGGGAAAAAAAGAGATTGCCCCCTCCTTCCACTAGCCCACCCTCCCACCCAAAGAACAACTTCTTCTGCGCAGCTTGTTTTCTAGGCAGCAGCGCTATTGTGATGTCATCGGGGGGCATTGTGACAAGCCGCCAGTGTTCCGTCTCTTCATGTTGTGCACAGTTCAAACGGAAAATACATCAACAGGCAGACTACAGAAAAGCTTACTATCAAAGGTTAGAGGGGGGCTTTCTCAGAGGGCTTTTTACAGTTTTTCTATTCCCAATTAGCCGTTTAAGTGTACTTATTGAAAGTAGTAATTCTTTCATAGGCCGCCCTTTCTTAGTATTTGACGTTCCTTATATTGCGGTATGAGGCTTCGCAGTAGGTTGCAAACATTCATCACCCATGACTGTCCCCAATTGAGCTCAGAAGCTCAATGTCTATCATGACCTCTCTTTTAGAATGTCCAAGAGCAAGCAAACTATTCCTCCAGGAGAGGGCGCCAACAGACTACTAAAGAGATCATCATTACTCAAAGAAAACCCCAAAAACCAATGCATGATAGGAATAAACAGGTAACTTTCTTTGGAGTGGAAGCGGAGAGATCGCACCAGATGCCAATTCTAGATGTTATCACACCTGTGGTCACTGCAGCAGCAGGTGAATCCACTTTGTCCAAAAGGGATCTATTCCATTCAATTGCAAATGATCTAGATAAGACAGAGAACTGCAGCACGGGGACATAGCCGAGTTGGTCAGGTTGAGTGGTGATGAGTTTGCTATTTGGATGAATAAAGAAAGTCAAAAGTGTGAAAGATAAAAAACAAAAGGAGGAAGTGTGAAAAGTGAATGGGCCAAATTGAGGTGCATATGAAGACGTATGCTTTCTTCCAATTCATTAAATCGGGCTAATATGAATCAGGTGAATTGAGTTCTGCTTTTGGAAACTGGGTTAAGAAGGGGTGCACCGTTCCTGGAGGTACTGCAATACCAGGTCAATGCGTGGAGTGGACAGAGCAAGCTCTTTTTCCATCTCCCTGTTCTAAAAATCCATTTAATATATGGTCCCCAGATAGGGGACGTATCAGATATTAAACTGATAAGAACAGATACTACACTTGATCTTAGCCAAAAGGCCGAGAAGCGATAACCAGAATTGGTTTGGGCCTCGAGTGGCACCCTGGCCTATGCCGGACACATCTTAGGGAGAGAGAGCGAGAGGGAGACAAACCCACGCCTACACAAGACATTTTGTCACCCAAGCCAACCCTTGAAAAGGCTGCTTTGCAGAGCCAAAACAAGAAGAATGGTGCGTTTTGCAGCCGCCGCCCACTGCAATGAATCTGAATAACTCCTCCTTTAGGGCGCAAGCAACTCCCCTCCCCCTTGCAGTCTTTCCAATTCACGATACAAAAAGACGGACAGGACAGGTTGCCTGACTTTCCGTCACTGCCACCCTTTGCCATCCTTACCCGTAGAAAGCCCTTTCATCATCCCCAAACCCTAATCTTTTCCCTTTCCTTCCCAGCCCCCAAACCCTGCCCTCTGTACCTTTCTCACCACCCGCTTCCCTTCTCCTGTCATCCCCCTACCACCCGGGAAAAAAAGAGATTGCCCCCTCCTTCCACTAGCCCACCCTCCCACCCAAAGAACAACTTCTTCTGCGCAGCTTGTTTTCTAGGCAGCAGCGCTATTGTGATGTCATCGGGGGGCATTGTGACAAGCCGCCAGTGTTCCGTCTCTTCATGTTGTGCACAGTTCAAACGGAAAATACATCAACAGGCAGACTACAGAAAAGCTTACTATCAAAGGTTAGAGGGGGGCTTTCTCAGAGGGCTTTTTACAGTTTTTCTATTCCCAATTAGCCGTTTAAGTGTACTTATTGAAAGTAGTAATTCTTTCATAGGCCGCCCTTTCTTAGTATTTGACGTTCCTTATATTGCGGTATGAGGCTTCGCAGTAGGTTGCAAACATTCATCACCCATGACTGTCCCCAATTGAGCTCAGAAGCTCAATGTCTATCATGACCTCTCTTTTAGAATGTCCAAGAGCAAGCAAACTATTCCTCCAGGAGAGGGCGCCAACAGACTACTAAAGAGATCATCATTACTCAAAGAAAACCCCAAAAACCAATGCATGATAGGAATAAACAGGTAACTTTCTTTGGAGTGGAAGCGGAGAGATCGCACCAGATGCCAATTCTAGATGTTATCACACCTGTGGTCACTGCAGCAGCAGGTGAATCCACTTTGTCCAAAAGGGATCTATTCCATTCAATTGCAAATGATCTAGATAAGACAGAGAACTGCAGCACGGGGACATAGCCGAGTTGGTCAGGTTGAGTGGTGATGAGTTTGCTATTTGGATGAATAAAGAAAGTCAAAAGTGTGAAAGATAAAAAACAAAAGGAGGAAGTGTGAAAAGTGAATGGGCCAAATTGAGGTGCATATGAAGACGTATGCTTTCTTCCAATTCATTAAATCGGGCTAATATGAATCAGGTGAATTGAGTTCTGCTTTTGGAAACTGGGTTAAGAAGGGGTGCACCGTTCCTGGAGGTACTGCAATACCAGGTCAATGCGTGGAGTGGACAGAGCAAGCTCTTTTTCCATCTCCCTGTTCTAAAAATCCATTTAATATATGGTCCCCAGATAGGGGACGTATCAGATATTAAACTGATAAGAACAGATACTACACTTGATCTTAGCCAAAAGGCCGAGAAGCGATAACCAGAATTGGTTTGGGCCTCGAGTGGCACCCTGGCCTATGCCGGACACATCTTAGGGAGAGAGAGCGAGAGGGAGACAAACCCACGCCTACACAAGACATTTTGTCACCCAAGCCAACCCTTGAAAAGGCTGCTTTGCAGAGCCAAAACAAGAAGAATGGTGCGTTTTGCAGCCGCCGCCCACTGCAATGAATCTGAATAACTCCTCCTTTAGGGCGCAAGCAACTCCCCTCCCCCTTGCAGTCTTTCCAATTCACGATACAAAAAGACGGACAGGACAGGTTGCCTGACTTTCCGTCACTGCCACCCTTTGCCATCCTTACCCGTAGAAAGCCCTTTCATCATCCCCAAACCCTAATCTTTTCCCTTTCCTTCCCAGCCCCCAAACCCTGCCCTCTGTACCTTTCTCACCACCCGCTTCCCTTCTCCTGTCATCCCCCTACCACCCGGGAAAAAAAGAGATTGCCCCCTCCTTCCACTAGCCCACCCTCCCACCCAAAGAACAACTTCTTCTGCGCAGCTTGTTTTCTAGGCAGCAGCGCTATTGTGATGTCATCGGGGGGCATTGTGACAAGCCGCCAGTGTTCCGTCTCTTCATGTTGTGCACAGTTCAAACGGAAAATACATCAACAGGCAGACTACAGAAAAGCTTACTATCAAAGGTTAGAGGGGGGCTTTCTCAGAGGGCTTTTTACAGTTTTTCTATTCCCAATTAGCCGTTTAAGTGTACTTATTGAAAGTAGTAATTCTTTCATAGGCCGCCCTTTCTTAGTATTTGACGTTCCTTATATTGCGGTATGAGGCTTCGCAGTAGGTTGCAAACATTCATCACCCATGACTGTCCCCAATTGAGCTCAGAAGCTCAATGTCTATCATGACCTCTCTTTTAGAATGTCCAAGAGCAAGCAAACTATTCCTCCAGGAGAGGGCGCCAACAGACTACTAAAGAGATCATCATTACTCAAAGAAAACCCCAAAAACCAATGCATGATAGGAATAAACAGGTAACTTTCTTTGGAGTGGAAGCGGAGAGATCGCACCAGATGCCAATTCTAGATGTTATCACACCTGTGGTCACTGCAGCAGCAGGTGAATCCACTTTGTCCAAAAGGGATCTATTCCATTCAATTGCAAATGATCTAGATAAGACAGAGAACTGCAGCACGGGGACATAGCCGAGTTGGTCAGGTTGAGTGGTGATGAGTTTGCTATTTGGATGAATAAAGAAAGTCAAAAGTGTGAAAGATAAAAAACAAAAGGAGGAAGTGTGAAAAGTGAATGGGCCAAATTGAGGTGCATATGAAGACGTATGCTTTCTTCCAATTCATTAAATCGGGCTAATATGAATCAGGTGAATTGAGTTCTGCTTTTGGAAACTGGGTTAAGAAGGGGTGCACCGTTCCTGGAGGTACTGCAATACCAGGTCAATGCGTGGAGTGGACAGAGCAAGCTCTTTTTCCATCTCCCTGTTCTAAAAATCCATTTAATATATGGTCCCCAGATAGGGGACGTATCAGATATTAAACTGATAAGAACAGATACTACACTTGATCTTAGCCAAAAGGCCGAGAAGCGATAACCAGAATTGGTTTGGGCCTCGAGTGGCACCCTGGCCTATGCCGGACACATCTTAGGGAGAGAGAGCGAGAGGGAGACAAACCCACGCCTACACAAGACATTTTGTCACCCAAGCCAACCCTTGAAAAGGCTGCTTTGCAGAGCCAAAACAAGAAGAATGGTGCGTTTTGCAGCCGCCGCCCACTGCAATGAATCTGAATAACTCCTCCTTTAGGGCGCAAGCAACTCCCCTCCCCCTTGCAGTCTTTCCAATTCACGATACAAAAAGACGGACAGGACAGGTTGCCTGACTTTCCGTCACTGCCACCCTTTGCCATCCTTACCCGTAGAAAGCCCTTTCATCATCCCCAAACCCTAATCTTTTCCCTTTCCTTCCCAGCCCCCAAACCCTGCCCTCTGTACCTTTCTCACCACCCGCTTCCCTTCTCCTGTCATCCCCCTACCACCCGGGAAAAAAAGAGATTGCCCCCTCCTTCCACTAGCCCACCCTCCCACCCAAAGAACAACTTCTTCTGCGCAGCTTGTTTTCTAGGCAGCAGCGCTATTGTGATGTCATCGGGGGGCATTGTGACAAGCCGCCAGTGTTCCGTCTCTTCATGTTGTGCACAGTTCAAACGGAAAATACATCAACAGGCAGACTACAGAAAAGCTTACTATCAAAGGTTAGAGGGGGGCTTTCTCAGAGGGCTTTTTACAGTTTTTCTATTCCCAATTAGCCGTTTAAGTGTACTTATTGAAAGTAGTAATTCTTTCATAGGCCGCCCTTTCTTAGTATTTGACGTTCCTTATATTGCGGTATGAGGCTTCGCAGTAGGTTGCAAACATTCATCACCCATGACTGTCCCCAATTGAGCTCAGAAGCTCAATGTCTATCATGACCTCTCTTTTAGAATGTCCAAGAGCAAGCAAACTATTCCTCCAGGAGAGGGCGCCAACAGACTACTAAAGAGATCATCATTACTCAAAGAAAACCCCAAAAACCAATGCATGATAGGAATAAACAGGTAACTTTCTTTGGAGTGGAAGCGGAGAGATCGCACCAGATGCCAATTCTAGATGTTATCACACCTGTGGTCACTGCAGCAGCAGGTGAATCCACTTTGTCCAAAAGGGATCTATTCCATTCAATTGCAAATGATCTAGATAAGACAGAGAACTGCAGCACGGGGACATAGCCGAGTTGGTCAGGTTGAGTGGTGATGAGTTTGCTATTTGGATGAATAAAGAAAGTCAAAAGTGTGAAAGATAAAAAACAAAAGGAGGAAGTGTGAAAAGTGAATGGGCCAAATTGAGGTGCATATGAAGACGTATGCTTTCTTCCAATTCATTAAATCGGGCTAATATGAATCAGGTGAATTGAGTTCTGCTTTTGGAAACTGGGTTAAGAAGGGGTGCACCGTTCCTGGAGGTACTGCAATACCAGGTCAATGCGTGGAGTGGACAGAGCAAGCTCTTTTTCCATCTCCCTGTTCTAAAAATCCATTTAATATATGGTCCCCAGATAGGGGACGTATCAGATATTAAACTGATAAGAACAGATACTACACTTGATCTTAGCCAAAAGGCCGAGAAGCGATAACCAGAATTGGTTTGGGCCTCGAGTGGCACCCTGGCCTATGCCGGACACATCTTAGGGAGAGAGAGCGAGAGGGAGACAAACCCACGCCTACACAAGACATTTTGTCACCCAAGCCAACCCTTGAAAAGGCTGCTTTGCAGAGCCAAAACAAGAAGAATGGTGCGTTTTGCAGCCGCCGCCCACTGCAATGAATCTGAATAACTCCTCCTTTAGGGCGCAAGCAACTCCCCTCCCCCTTGCAGTCTTTCCAATTCACGATACAAAAAGACGGACAGGACAGGTTGCCTGACTTTCCGTCACTGCCACCCTTTGCCATCCTTACCCGTAGAAAGCCCTTTCATCATCCCCAAACCCTAATCTTTTCCCTTTCCTTCCCAGCCCCCAAACCCTGCCCTCTGTACCTTTCTCACCACCCGCTTCCCTTCTCCTGTCATCCCCCTACCACCCGGGAAAAAAAGAGATTGCCCCCTCCTTCCACTAGCCCACCCTCCCACCCAAAGAACAACTTCTTCTGCGCAGCTTGTTTTCTAGGCAGCAGCGCTATTGTGATGTCATCGGGGGGCATTGTGACAAGCCGCCAGTGTTCCGTCTCTTCATGTTGTGCACAGTTCAAACGGAAAATACATCAACAGGCAGACTACAGAAAAGCTTACTATCAAAGGTTAGAGGGGGGCTTTCTCAGAGGGCTTTTTTACAGTTTTTCTATTCCCAATTAGCCGTTTAAGTGTACTTATTGAAAGTAGTAATTCTTTCATAGGCCGCCCTTTCTTAGTATTTGACGTTCCTTATATTGCGGTATGAGGCTTCGCAGTAGGTTGCAAACATTCATCACCCATGACTGTCCCCAATTGAGCTCAGAAGCTCAATGTCTATCATGACCTCTCTTTTAGAATGTCCAAGAGCAAGCAAACTATTCCTCCAGGAGAGGGCGCCAACAGACTACTAAAGAGATCATCATTACTCAAAGAAAACCCCAAAAACCAATGCATGATAGGAATAAACAGGTAACTTTCTTTGGAGTGGAAGCGGAGAGATCGCACAGATGCCAATTCTAGATGTTATCACACCTGTGGTCACTGCAGCAGCAGGTGAATCCACTTTGTCAAAAGGGATCTATTCCATTCAATTGCAAATGATCTAGATAAGACAGAGAACTGCAGCACGGGGACATAGCCGAGTTGGTCAGGTTGAGTGGTGATGAGTTTGCTATTTGGATGAATAAAGAAAGTCAAAAGTGTGAAAGATAAAAAACAAAAAGGAGGAAGTGTGAAAAGTGAATGGGCCAAATTGAGGTGCATATGAAGACGTATGCTTTCTTCCAATTCATTAAATCGGGCTAATATGAATCAGGTGAATTGAGTTCTGCTTTTGGAAACTGGGTTAAGAAGGGGTGCACCGTTCCTGGAGGTACTGCAATACCAGGTCAATGCGTGGAGTGGACAGAGCAAGCTCTTTTTCCATCTCCCTGTTCTAAAAATCCATTTAATATATGGTCCCCAGATAGGGGACGTATCAGATATTAAACTGATAAGAACAGATACTACACTTGATCTTAGCCAAAAGGCCGAGAAGCGATAACCAGAATTGTTTGGGCTCGAGTGGCACCCTGGCCTATGCCGGACACATCTTAGGGAGAGAGAGCGAGAGGGAGACAAACCCACGCCTACACAAGACATTTTGTCACCCAGCCAACCCTTGAAAAGGCTGCTTTGCAGAGCAAAACAAGAAGAATGGTGCGTTTTGCAGCCGCCGCCCACTGCAATGAATCTGAATAACTCCTCCTTTAGGGCGCAAGCAACTCCCCTCCCCCTTGCAGTCTTTCCAATTCACGATACAAAAAGACGGACAGGACAGGTTGCCTGACTTTCCGTCACTGCACCCTTTGCCATCCTTACCCGTAGAAAGCCCTTTCATCATCCCCAAACCCTAATCTTTTCCCTTTCCTTCCCAGCCCCCAAACCCTGCCCTCTGTACCTTTCTCACCACCCGCTTCCCTTCTCCTGTCATCCCCCTACCACCCGGGAAAAAAAGAGATTGCCCCCTCCTTCCACTAGCCCACCCTCCCACCCAAAGAACAACTTCTTCTGCGCAGCTTGTTTTCTAGGCAGCAGCGCTATTGTGATGTCATCGGGGGGCATTGTGACAAGCCGCCAGTGTTCCGTCTCTTCATGTTGTGCACAGTTCAAACGGAAAATACATCAACAGGCAGACTACAGAAAAGCTTACTATCAAGGTTAGAGGGGGGCTTTCTCAGAGGGCTTTTTACAGTTTTTCTATTCCCAATTAGCCGTTTAAGTGTACTTATTGAAAGTAGTAATTCTTTCATAGGCCGCCCTTTCTTAGTATTTGACGTTCCTTATATTGCGGTATGAGGCTTCGCAGTAGGTTGCAAACATTCATCACCCATGACTGTCCCCAATTGAGCTCAGAAGCTCAATGTCTATCATGACCTCTCTTTTAGAATGTCAAGAGCAAGCAAACTATTCCTCCAGGAGAGGGCGCCAACAGACTACTAAAGAGATCATCATTACTCAAAGAAAACCCCAAAAACCAATGCATGATAGGAATAAAACAGGTAACTTTCTTTGGAGTGGAAGCGGAGAGATCGCACCAGATGCCAATTCTAGATGTTATCACACCTGTGGTCACTGCAGCAGCAGGTGAATCCACTTTGTCCAAAAGGGATCTATTCCATTCAATTGCAAATGATCTAGATAAGACAGAGAACTGCAGCACGGGGACATAGCGAGTTGGTCAGGTTGAGTGGTGATGAGTTTGCTATTTGGATGAATAAAGAAAGTCAAAAGTGTGAAAGATAAAAACAAAAGGAGGAAGTGTGAAAAGTGAATGGGCCAAATTGAGGTGCATATGAAGACGTATGCTTTCTTCCAATTCATTAAATCGGGCTAATATGAATCAGGTGAATTGAGTTCTGCTTTGGAAACTGGGTTAAGAAGGGGTGCACCGTTCCTGGAGGTACTGCAATACCAGGTCAATGCGTGGAGTGGACAGAGCAAGCTCTTTTTCCATCTCCCTGTTCTAAAAATCCATTTAATATATGGTCCCCAGATAGGGGACGTATCAGATATTAAACTGATAAGAACAGATACTACACTTGATCTTAGCCAAAAGGCCGAGAAGCGATAACCAGAATTGGTTTGGGCCTCGAGTGGCACCCTGGCCTATGCCGGACACATCTTAGGGAGAGAGAGCGAGAGGGAGACAAACCCACGCCTACACAAGACATTTTGTCACCCAAGCCAACCCTTGAAAAGGCTGCTTTGCAGAGCAAAACAAGAAGAATGGTGCGTTTTGCAGCCGCCGCCCACTGCAATGAATCTGAATAACTCCTCCTTTAGGGCGCAAGCAACTCCCCTCCCCCTTGCAGTCTTTCCAATTCACGATACAAAAAGACGGACAGGACAGGTTGCCTGACTTTCCGTCACTGCCACCCTTTGCCATCCTTACCCGTAGAAAGCCCTTTCATCATCCCCAAACCCTAATCTTTTCCCTTTCCTTCCAGCCCCCAAACCCTGCCCTCTGTACCTTTCTCACCACCCGCTTCCTTCTCCTGTCATCCCCCTACCACCCGGGAAAAAAAAGAGATTGCCCCCTCCTTCCACTAGCCCACCCTCCCACCCAAAGAACAACTTCTTCTGCGCAGCTTGTTTTCTAGGCAGCAGCGCTATTGTGATGTCATCGGGGGGCATTGTGACAAGCCGCCAGTGTTCCGTCTCTTCATGTTGTGCACAGTTCAAACGGAAAATACATCAACAGGCAGACTACAGAAAAGCTTACTATCAAAGGTTAGAGGGGGGCTTTCTCAGAGGGCTTTTTACAGTTTTTCTATTCCCAATTAGCCGTTTAAGTGTACTTATTGAAAGTAGTAATTCTTTCATAGGCCGCCCTTTCTTAGTATTTGACGTTCCTTATATTGCGGTATGAGGCTTCGCAGTAGGTTGCAAACATTCATCACCCATGACTGTCCCCAATTGAGCTCAGAAGCTCAATGTCTATCATGACCTCTCTTTTAGAATGTCCAAGAGCAAGCAAACTATTCCTCCAGGAGAGGGCGCCAACAGACTACTAAAGAGATCATCATTACTCAAAGAAAACCCCAAAAACCAATGCATGATAGGAATAAACAGGTAACTTTCTTTGGAGTGGAAGCGGAGAGATCGCACCAGATGCCAATTCTAGATGTTATCACACCTGTGGTCACTGCAGCAGCAGGTGAATCCACTTTGTCCAAAAGGATCTATTCCATTCAATTGCAAATGATCTAGATAAGACAGAGAACTGCAGCACGGGGACATAGCCGAGTTGGTCAGGTTGAGTGGTGATGAGTTTGCTATTTGGATGAATAAAGAAAGTCAAAAGTGTGAAAGATAAAAAACAAAAGGAGGAAGTGTGAAAAGTGAATGGGCCAAATTGAGGTGCATATGAAGACGTATGCTTTCTTCCAATTCATTAAATCGGGCTAATATGAATCAGGTGAATTGAGTTCTGCTTTTGGAAACTGGGTAAGAAGGGGTGCACCGTTCCTGGAGGTACTGCAATACCAGGTCAATGCGTGGAGTGGACAGAGCAAGCTCTTTTTCCATCTCCCTGTTCTAAAAATCCATTTAATATATGGTCCCCAGATAGGGGACGTATCAGATATTAAACTGATAAGAACAGATACTACACTTGATCTTAGCCAAAAGGCCGAGAAGCGATAACCAGAATTGGTTTGGGCCTCGAGTGGCACCCTGGCCTATGCGGACACATCTTAGGGAGAGAGAGCGAGAGGAGACAAACCCACGCCTACACAAGACATTTTGTCACCCAAGCCAACCCTTGAAAAGGCTGCTTTGCAGAGCCAAAACAAGAAGAATGGTGCGTTTTGCAGCCGCCGCCCACTGCAATGAATCTGAATAACTCCTCCTTTAGGCGCAAGCAACTCCCCTCCCCTTGCAGTCTTTCCAATTCACGATACAAAAAGACGGACAGGACAGGTTGCCTGACTTTCCGTCACTGCCACCCTTTGCATCCTTACCCGTAGAAAGCCCTTTCATCATCCCCAAACCCTAATCTTTTCCCTTTCCTTCCCAGCCCCCAAACCCTGCCCTCTGTACCTTTCTCACCACCCGCTTCCCTTCTCCTGTCATCCCCCTACCACCCGGGAAAAAAAGAGATTGCCCCCTCCTTCCACTAGCCACCCTCCCACCCAAAGAACAACTTCTTCTGCGCAGCTTGTTTTCTAGGCAGCAGCGCTATTGTGATGTCATCGGGGGCATTGTGACAAGCCCGCCAGTGTTCCGTCTCTTCATGTTGTGCACAGTTCAAACGGAAAATACATCAACAGGCAGACTACAGAAAAGCTTACTATCAAAGGTTAGAGGGGGGCTTTCTCAGAGGGCTTTTACAGTTTTTCTATTCCAATTAGCCGTTTAAGTGTACTTATTGAAAGTAGTAATTCTTTCATAGGCCGCCCTTTCTTAGTATTTGACGTTCCTTATATTGCGGTATGAGGCTTCGCAGTAGGTTGCAAAACATTCATCACCCATGACTGTCCCCAATTGAGCTCAGAAGCTCAATGTCTATCATGACCTCTCTTTTAGAATGTCCAAGAGCAAGCAAACTATTCCTCCAGGAGAGGGCGCCAACAGACTACTAAAGAGATCATCATTACTCAAAGAAAACCCCAAAAACCAATGCATGATAGGAATAAACAGGTAACTTTCTTTGGAGTGGAAGCGGAGAGATCGCACCAGATGCCAATTCTAGATGTTATCACACCTGTGGTCACTGCAGCAGCAGGTGAATCCACTTTGTCCAAAAGGGATCTATTCCATTCAATTGCAAATGATCTAGATAAGACAGAGAACTGCAGCACGGGGACATAGCCGAGTTGGTCAGGTTGAGTGGTGATGAGTTTGCTATTTGGATGAATAAAGAAAGTCAAAAGTGTGAAAGATAAAAAACAAAAGGAGGAAGTGTGAAAAGTGAATGGGCCAAATTGAGGTGCATATGAAGACGTATGCTTTCTTCCAATTCATTAAATCGGGCTAATATGAATCAGGTGAATTGAGTTCTGCTTTTGGAAACTGGGTTAAGAAGGGGTGCACCGTTCCTGGAGGTACTGCAATACCAGGTCAATGCGTGGAGTGGACAGAGCAAGCTCTTTTTCCATCTCCCTGTTCTAAAAATCCATTTAATATATGGTCCCCAGATAGGGGACGTATCAGATATTAAACTGATAAGAACAGATACTACACTTGATCTTAGCCAAAAGGCGAGAAGCGATAACCAGAATTGGTTTGGGCCTCGAGTGGCACCCTGGCCTATGCCGGACACATCTTAGGGAGAGAGAGCGAGAGGGAGACAAACCCACGCCTACACAAGACATTTTGTCACCCAAGCCAACCCTTGAAAAGGCTGCTTTGCAGAGCCAAAACAAGAAGAATGGTGCGTTTTGCAGCCGCCGCCCACTGCAATGAATCTGAATAACTCCTCCTTTAGGGCGCAAGCAACTCCCCTCCCCCTTGCAGTCTTTCCAATTCACGATACAAAAAGACGGACAGGACAGGTTGCCTGACTTTCCGTCACTGCCACCCTTTGCCATCCTTACCCGTAGAAAGCCCTTTCATCATCCCCAAACCCTAATCTTTTCCCTTTCCTTCCCAGCCCCCAAACCCTGCCCTCTGTACCTTTCTCACCACCCCGCTTCCCTTCTCCTGTCATCCCCCTACCACCCGGGAAAAAAAGAGATTG
>NW_027444017.1:0-30627 GCF_048569485.1 Anomaloglossus baeobatrachus | reverse complement strand
CCTCCTTCTTCCCAGTCCGGTGTGGATGATGTGTCTACGTCATCCACACGAGCCGACATTGCGGTCCTGCGCAGGCGCATTCATCTGCCCTGCTGATCAAAGTACTGTAATGTGCAGGCGTGAGGAAAGGTTAACCCCTTCACGACCGGCCGACTTTACACTTTCCGGTATTTTTGGGGGGTTTGCCATTCTTCTGACAGACGTAACTTTTTTTATTTTTCAGTCAATATGGTCATGTGAGGGCTCATTTTTTGCAGAATGAGCTGTAATTTTAAATGAAACCGTGAGTTTTACCATGCAGTGTACTGTAAAATGGCAAAAAAATTCCAAATGTGGAGAAATTGCAAAAAAAAGTGTGATTGCTCTATTGTTTTTGAGACATTTTATTCACTGTGTTCACTATATGGTAAACCTGATGTGCTGCTGTGATGCCTGAGGTTACTGCAAGTTTGTAGACACCAAACATGAATAGGTTTATTTTAATCTAAGGGGTTAAAAAAATAATCAGAAGTTTGTCCGAAAAAAGTGACGGACGTTTTGCGCCATTTTCTGAGACCCATAGCGTTCTCATTTTTTTAAATCTATGGCTCAGTGATGGCTTTTGTTAGTATCTCGAGCTGACGTTTTTAACAGTATCATTTTCTTTATCGTTCCTTTGGGAGACCCAGACCTTGGGTGTTTAGCTTCTGCCTCCGGAGGACACACAAAGTACTACACTTGAAAGTGTAGCTCCTCCCTCTGAGCTTATACACCCCCTGGTGAGCAGACCCAGCCAGTTTATCGCTTTGTGTTCAGGAGGCATACATCCACACATGCATTCTCATATGATTTTTTCCTTTTTGGAATGAGATTGAAGAAGTGCGGGTCCACGTCTGGACCCCCGGCATGTCCCTTCTCACCCCACTGTGTCGGCGGTGTTGTAAAGTTGATTTCCAAGGCTGGAGCCTTACATGCCGTGCTCCTTCACCATCCCTCCTGGGCTCTGGCTTGAAGTGGGAGCCAGCACAGTCTCCATGCCTGGCAGGAGACCGGTCTCCATCCGCAGCCCTTCAGGACCCTGCTGGACCGGAGCACTCATCCCCAGGGACCTGGCCCTGCGTCTCAGCAGCTAAGTACCTGAGACGTTTATATATTGGGGGTCCCTGTGCTTTATTGTTTGGGGAGAGTGTGCTTACTGTATTTATTGGCATTTCCGGCGGATTCTCTAGCTGTCGCCCGAGAACCGGTCTCTGGTTGTGGACCACTGTATATACTCTCTGGGGTTCATTCTCTTGCAGAGCCCCCGCTCCAGCAGCATGTCTCACATGAGGAGCAAGGCTCCAAAGCTTTATACTGTATGCGCTGCATGTAAGCTCCAGCTGCATGAACCGAGCACCTATCCACATTGTGATGTCTGCTCTAACTTGGTGGTGCCACAGCATGGAGTCTCACCCCCAGTGGTCTCTCAGGCTGCTCCTGCACCTGTGGCTGAACCCCCGGCTTGGGTAGAATCCTTTTCTAGGTCTATTTCCCAGTCTTTTGCTGAGTCCATGGGACTTCTGTCCAGGACTTTGATGAATATGCATCAGCCCCCTTCACAGGGTGCCTCTACTGCTAAGGGTCCCTTAGGACCGGAGCTCACAGAGGATTCATCATCAGGGCCTAGACCCCGTCCTCCTAAGAGGAGACGCAGGGTTTCCTCTCCCTCCTCCTCCCGCGGCTCTGATTCAAGAGCTGACTCGCAGGATGAGGAGGATGCCTTTACAGGGGGCTCGGAGGCTAACTCCATGTACCCCATTGATCTGTCCGAGGGTGACTCAGATCTTAGTGACTTGATTGCTTCCATTAATTCTGTACTGGATCTCAATCCGCCAGTATCAGAGGAACAACCCTCTCTGGCAGAAAAACACCAGTTTACCTAGCCTAAGAGAGCAAAGAGTGTGTTCTTTAACCACTCCAGTTTTCAGGCTGCTGTGACCAAGCCCAGGGCCTGTGCTGACAAACGCTTCCCAAAGCGTGGTTCTGATGACCGTTTTCCCTTTCCACCTGAGGTGGTCAAGGAGTGGGCTCATTCACCAAAGGTAGACCCTTCGGTGTCTAGGCTCTCAGCCCGGACCGTTGTGTCGGTGGCTGATGGCACCTCCCTTAAGGATTCCACTGACTGTCAGATTGACCTTCTGGCCAAATCCGTGTATGAAGCGGCGGGGGCCGCGTTTTCCCCGACTTTTGCAGCAGGAGATGCATTCCCTCACCAGGGAATCTATGCCCGAAATGGTTGCCTTAACTTCTCAAGCTTCAGCTTTTTCATCTTACGCCATGTCTGCCATGCTGGAGGCTTCTCACCGCACTGCGGTGGCTTCGGCTAATTCCCTCATTATCCGCAGGATCTTGTGGCTTCGAGAGTGGAAGGCAGATGCTTCTTCTAAGAAGTACCTTGCTGGGCTCCCTTTTGCTGGGTCCCGGCTGTTCGGAGAACAGCTGGATGAAATTATTAAGGAAGCTACTTTCGGGAAGAGTACTTCCATGCCACAAACCAAAACCAGGAAACCTGCCCAGGGTAGGAGTCAGTCGAGGTTTCGCTCCTTTCGTTCCTCCAACTGGTCGTCCTCTAAGCCCTCGGCCTTGTCCGCTAACTCAGCCAAGGACCAGAAATCCAACTGGCGCCCAAAAGCGCGTCCACAGAAGACCGCAGGAGGTGTTGCCACTAAGGCAGCCTCCTCGTGACTCTCTGCCCGCTCCGGCGACGTCCTTAGTCGGTGGCAGGCTCTCCCACTTTGGCGACGCTTGGTTTCAACACGTCTCCGATCAGTGGGTGAGAGATATCATCTCCCACGGCTACAGGATAGAATTCTCTTCCAGCCCGCCAAACAGATTTTTTTCTCTCAACTCCCCCTTGCTCCAAGGCCGCCGCCTTCTCACAGGCCGTGGCAGCCTTGCAGGCCAACGGAGTAATTGTACCAGTTCCCGCCCGGGAACGGTTCAGAGGTTTCTACTCAAATCTCTTCCTAGTTCCCAAAAAGGACGGTACCTTCCGGCCCATCCTGGATCTCAAGCTTCTCAACAAGCATGTTCAAGTGCGGCACTTTCGCATGGAGTCTCTGCGATCAGTCATTGCCTCAATGACCCAAGGGGATTTCCTGGCATCCATCGACATCAGAGATGCCTATCTGCATGTTCCAATTGCAGTTTCACACCAGCGTTGGCTACGTTTTGCAATAGGAGAAGATCATTTCCAATTCGTGGCTCTTCGCTTCGGGTTAGCCACGGCCCCTCGGGTATTCACCAAGGTCATGGCAGCAGTGATTGCAGTTCTGCACCTCCAGGGGTTGGCAGTGATTCCTTACCTGGACGACCTTCTAGTCAAGGCTTCATCCAGCGCAGACTGTCATCGGAGTGTCTCGCTCACTCTCGCCACTCTAGCCCAATTCGGGTGGCTTGTCAATCTTCCCAAATCCTCTCTGACTCCGACCCAGAGTCTCACGTACCTAGGGATGCAGTTCGAGACTTTGCCGGCACTTTTGAAGTTGCCCTTAGTCAAACAGCAGTCACTCCAGCTAGCGGTGCGCTCTCTGCTGAGGCCCCGCCGTTATACCCTCAGGCGTCTGATGCAGGTGCTGGGTCAAATGGTAGCGTCCATGGAGGCTGTTCCCTTTGCCCAGTTCCATCTGCGCCCCCTGCAGCTGGACATTCTCCGCTGTTGGGACAAGCGGCCTTCCTCCTTACACAGGTTAGTGGCTCTGTCGCCACGGATCAGGAGCTCTCTTCAGTGGTGGCTTCGGCCCCTCTCCCTGTCCCAAGGGCGCTCCTTCCTGACCCCGTCCTGGGTGATTCTCACCACGGATGCCAGTCTATCCGGCTGGGGAGCGGTATGTCTCCACCACAGAGCGCAGGGCACTTGGACTCCGTCCGAGTCAGCCCTTTCAATCAATGTGCTGGAAACCAGAGCCGTGCTTCTAGCTCTCCTAGCTTCTCACCACCTGCTGGCGGGCAGGCACATTCGAGTCCAGTCAAACAACGCGACCGCGGTTGCCTACATCAATCACCAGGGCGGGACACGAAGCCGCCTAGCAATGATGGAGGTACAACGCATCCTTCAATGGGCGGAGGACTCCAAGTCCACCATATCCGCAGTCCACATCCCAGGCGTGGAAAACTGGGAGGCAGATTATCTCAGCCGTCAAACCGTGGACGGTGGCGAGTGGTCCCTGCACCCGGCAGTGTTTCAGTCAATCTGCCGCAAATGGGGCACTCCGGACGTGGACCTAATGGCATCCCGTCACAAATTTTCCTGTCCTGGTGTCGCTCTACCGACCATCCTCCTTGGCCATTCTCCTTGCCGACCCTTCTGTCTTTTCTACAGTCCGGTCTGCAGCTAGGACTGTCCCTCAACTCTCTCAAGGGACAAGTCTCAGCTCTGTCAGTTCTGTTCCAGCGGCGTCTCGCTCGGCTGGCTCAGGTTAGCACCTTCATGCAAGGCGCGTCTCACATCATTCCGCCTTACCGGCGGCCCTTGGATCCCTGGGACCTTAACTTGGTTCTCACGGTTTTGCAGAAACCCCCTTTTGAGCCTCTTGGGGAGGTTTCTTTGTATCGTCTTTCTCAGAAGGTGGCCTTTCTGGTGGCCATAACTTCCCTCAGGAGAGTCTCTGATTTGGCTGCGCTCTCTTCGGAGTCACCTTTTTTAGTTTTTCATCAAGACAAGGTGGTTCTCCGTCCGACTCCGGACTTTCTTCCTAAGGTGGTCTCTCCTTTCCACCTTAACCAGGACATTACCCTACCTTCCTTCTGTCCGGCTCCTGTTCATCGCTTTGAAAAAGCGCTGCATACTCTGGATCTGGTGCGTGCTCTCCGGATCTATGTGTCTCGCACCGCTGCGCTTAGGCGGTGCACCTCTCTTTTTGTGCTAACCACAGGTCGGCGCAAGGGCCTCCCTGCTTCTAAGCCGACCTTAGCCCGTTGGATTAGATCGACCATTTCGGACGCCTACCAGAGTACTCAGGTGCCTCCCCCGCCGGGGATCAAGGCACATTCGACCAGAGCTGTCGGTGCCTCTTGGGCTTTCAGGCACCAGGCTACGGCTCAACAAGTCTGTCAGGCTGCCACTTGGACTAGCCTGCATACCTTCTCGAAGCACTACCAAGTGCATGCTCATGCTTCGGCAGATGCGAGCTTGGGCAGACGCATCCTTCAGGCGGCTGTCGCCCATTTGTGAAGTTAGGTTCTGCCTACTTCTTAATTTTTCTGTTTATTCCCACCCAGGGACTGCTTTGGAACGTCCCATGGTCTGGGTCTCCCAAAGGAACGATAAAGAAAAAGAGAATTTTATTTACTTACCGTAAATTCTTTTTCTTATAGTTCCGTATTGGAAGACCCAGCACCCTCCCTGTTGCCTGTTGGCAATTTCTTGTTCCGCGTGTTATCACCGGCTGTTGTCGTGGACAGAGTCTCCGGTTGTTCCGGCTCTTGCTCTGTTCTACTTGTGGGTGGCTATTCTCCTTCAGCTTTTGCACTAAACTGGCTGGGTCTGCTCACCAGGGGGTGTATAAGCTCAGAGGGAGGAGCTACACTTTTAAGTGTAGTACTTTGTGTGTCCTTCAGAGGCAGAAGCTAAACACCCAAGGTCTGGGTCTCCCAATACGGAACTATAAGAAAAAGAATTTATTGTAAGTAACAAAATTCTCTTTTTTGCGCAGATGCTATGTTTTCATTGCCTGTTATTGCATTTTGCTTAAGATTTAGGGGGTGATGCGGGGTGCATTGTGTGTGTGTAGGGGCTGATGGACGGTGCATTATGTGTGTGTGTGTGTGTGGGTGTAGGGAGTAATGGGGGTGCATTGTGTGTGTAGGGAGTAGTAGGGGTGCATTGTATTGTGAGTGTGTGTGTGTAGGGGGTGATGGGGGGTGCATTGTGTGTGTGTAGGGGCTGATGGATGGTGCATTGTGTGTGTGTTTGTGTAGGGAGTAATGGGGGTGCATTGTGTGTGTAGGGAGTAGTAGGGGTGCATTGTATTGTGAGTGTGTGTGTGTAGGGGGTGATGGGGGGTGCATTGTGTGTGTGTAGGGGCTGATGGACGGTGCATTGTGTGTGTGTTTGTGTAGGGAGTAATGGGGGTGCATTGTGTGTGTAGGGAGTAGTGGGGGTGCATTGTATTGTGTGTGTGTGTGTGTGTAGGGGGTGATGGGGGGTGCATTGTGTGTGTGTAGGGGCTGATGGACGGTGCATTGTGTGTGTGTGTGTGTGTAGGGAGTAATGGGGGTGCATTGTGTGTGTGTGTGTGTGTGTGTGTGTGGAGTAGTGGGGGTGCATTGTATTGTGGGTGTGTGTGTGTAGGGGGTGATGGGGGGTGCATTGTATTTGTGTGTGTAGCAGGTGAAGGGGGGATGTATTTGTGTGTGTGTGTGTGTGTGTGTGTGGGGGGGGGTAATGGAGCGTGTATTGTGTGTGTGTGTGTGTGTATGTGTGAGGGTAATGGGGGTGCATTGTAGTGTGTGTGTGTAGGGGGTGATCGGGGGTGCATTGTGTGTGCGTAGGTGGGGATGGGGGGGTGCATTGTATTGTGTGCGTGGGGAGATGGTAATGGGGGGTGCATGGTATTTGGGTGTGTGTATGTAGTGGGTGATGGGGGGATGTATTGTATTGTGTGTGTGTGTGTGTGTGTGTGTGGAGAGGGGCGCGGAGTCATTAATCGAGCTATAGTTACATTTAATTCTCAAAATTTTCGTTTCATTCACCTTTTCCGTTCTAATATTTTACAATGTGAACGACCATGGCTTTGATCCTGGGTACGCCCATGCACAGGCCTGAGTGGGCCCCGGCACCCAGCCTTTCAATCGTAAACTTCAGTGATCGTACAAGTTCTGTATGATCACTGAAGTTTTCGCAGTTGCAGGACCTTTAGTGACATCACATGTGTCATGTGACTCACCAAAGGTCCTAGCGGTGCACTGCGGGAGTCCCCAGGCCTGCACCAACCGCGCCGGTATTCAGATGTATGCGCGTCTTTCAGGCGCGCAATACATTTGTACAGTGCGGCCGGTGACAGGAGGGAGAGCAGCTCTGCTCAGCCCCGCAACGTACCGTCATCGCCAGGGCTGCAGAGGAGCGCGCCTCAGTCCTGCACCGACATCATCATCACCGAGGCCACAGCTGCAGGGATGAAGAGGAGGACGCGCAGGCACAGGTAAGCGCTCCAGAGGAGTCGAAGATGTACTTTTATATGAGGGGCTGCGGGTGGGGGAGGAGCAGTGTTATTTTACAAGTGGCATTAAGAAGCGGTGGGGGACTTTATGGAGCATATTATGGGGCAGTGGCGGACATAATAGGGCAGTGGGGGACATAATAGGGCAGTGGGGACATTATAGGGCAGTGGGGGACATTATAGGGCAGTGGGGGACATAATAGGGCAGTGGGGGACATAATAGGGCAGTGGGGGACACAATAGGGCAGTGGGGGACACAATAGGGCAGTGAGGGACACTATAGGGCAGTGGGGGACTTTATAGGGCAGTGGGGAACATTATAGGGCAGTGGGTGACATTATAGGGCAGTGGGTGACATTATAGGGCAGTGGGGGACATTATAGGGCAGTGGGGGACATTATAGGGCAGTGGGGGACATAATAGGGCAGTGGGGGACATTATAGGGCAGTGGGGGACATGATAGGGCAGTGGGGGACATGATAGGGCAGTGGGGGACATGATAGGGCAGTGGTGGACATGATAGGGCAGTGGTGGACATGATAGGGCAGTGGGGGACATGATAGGGCAGTGGGGGACATGATAGGGCAGTGGGGGACATGATAGGGCAGTGGGGAACATCATAGGGCAGCGGGGGACATCATAGGGCAGCGGGGGACATAATAGGGCAGCGGGGGACATTATAGGGCAGTGGAAGGACATTATAGGGTAATGGGGGCCATTATGAAGCAAATTGGGGCATTATAGGTCAGTGGGGGACGTTGTGAAAGAAATTGGAACATTATAGGGCAATGGGGGACATTATGAGGCATCAAAGATTTTGGAAGGCAGCATAGTATAATGAGGAGGGGGGGATTTATACAGGGATGTAGTTGGGAGAGATATTATAGAAAGGGCAATTTTTGGGGGGACATTTTGGAAAGGGGCACTTTGTGGGGCTATTTTGGAGAGCAGGATTGTGGGGTGATATTTTGAGCAGGAAGCAATTAACAACCCCTTCTGATTCCACTTGTTTCCCCAGACATTATTAAATAAAAGGGGCCAGGATGAGGGACATAATTACTATATGGGGCCAGGATGAGGGACATAATTACTATATGGGGCCAGAATGAGGGACATACATTATTAGTTTATGGTGGCACATGGGGCATAATTACTGTAGGGGCAAATTAGGGGACATTATTACTGATGAAATATAAGTTCATTTTGAGGATACTGTCTCCAATGGGGGAACAAGAGTCTGACGTGGTGTAGAAATTGGGGAAATAGTGAGGAATGTACTCTGGGAGTGATCGGCTATAGGTGACTGTTATTTTCTGCAGAGTCGCGTCTTGGCAGGAAGAAGTGATGACGGTCAGCGCCGGATGAAGAGAAAAAGCGAAGATGAATAAAGTCAGCTAGAGACGTCACTGGTAAGTCAGTCACGGTATTTCTCCCTTGTATGTGGTTGTATTCGGTCACTATGTGGTCTGGTCACGGTGTGGTGGTATTTCTCCCTTGTATGTGGCTGTATTTGTTCAGTGTTTGGTGGTAATATGTGGTCTGGTCACGGTGTGGTGGTATTTCTCCCTTGTATGTGGCTGTATTTGGTCACTGTTTGGTGGTAATATGTTGTCTGATCACTGTGTGGTGGTATTTATTACTTGTATGTGGTTGTATTTGGTCACTATGTGGTGGTAATATGTTGTCTGGTCGCGGTGTGGCGGTATTTCCCCCTTGTATATGGTATTATTGATTTTGGTATAGTGGATTGTGTTGTGTATGGAGGTTACTTTCTCTCTATAAGGGGGAGATTTTTTCCAGTAGAAATTAAATACTTAAACATTTAACCCCTCCCCTCCCTGTCCTGCCCTGTCCTGTGACTATTACACTGCAGTAAATATGCACTTACAGAGATTCTCCAGTGAAAACAAGTAATCACCTTTACTAAGGCCACGTGCACACACTGAGTATTCAGTGAGTTTTTTTACCTCAGTATTTGAAGCCAAAACCAGGAGCAGTAAAATCAGAGAAAAAGTGTGTGAACGTAGCCTAAAGATTAGTGATAACTTATTCATCTGTGTGGACCGATTGCTGGGACCTGCACCGATCGTGCAACTTTTATCCCCCATTACACTGGAGCTCGTGTCCGACTCGACCCCTGATCCATTCATTCCCTCAGTGGCTGCGAGCGCTGCGCTTGTTATTATCTGGCTGCTCCACAGAGGATGAATGGAGCTGCGGTCACACATCCCACCCCACAGAGGATGAATGGAGCTGCAGTCACACACCCCACCCCACAGAGGATGAATGGAACTGCGGTCACACATCCCACCCCACAGAGGATGAATGGAGCTGCTGTCACACACCCCACCCCACAGAAGATGAGTGGAACTGCGGTCACACATCCCACCCCACAGAGGATGAATGGAGCTGCGGTCACACACTCCACCTGCTGCTGCAAAAAGTTCCCCAATCTTCCTATCGGTGCGGTTTCCACTGGTCTGGTTCCACCGATCAATAAGTTATCACCAACCTACCCTGTGGATCGGTGATAACTTGTTTTCACTAAAGACCCCATTACTGCAAACTACTATAATTGTACATCCCAGTTATGATGCACAATATAGATGTGCAGGAGCCGTCTGTGTATACCGTCAAAGCAACACAATAATGGCGATAACACTAATGGGTGTTTATATTTAGCTGTAGGGTGGGCCCCTGGAGTCAATTCTCCTGGTGGGCCCCAGACAGCCCAGTCCACCCCTGGCTATCATGATAGCCACCAGATCGTTAAGGGGTTAAAGATCTCTTACGCATATGCACTACAATACATGGATCTGCTTTGAGCAGGACAGATCAAAGTGCGCCTGCGCAGGACCTCAATGCCAGCTAGTGAGCATGATGTAGGACGCGTCATGCACATGGGCCTCAGAAAAAGGAGGATGGCGATCGCCGCAGAGAGGAAATGCCGGACTAGAGAGAGGAGGCAATGGGTTTGAGATAATGATCAATAACTTTGCTAGCTATTTCATCATCAGCTGACGGTCTCCTTTTTTTCTCAGCTCCAGATCCCCTTGAGTGGAGCCCCAAAAATTGGTCTGTGCGATTTCTTCCTGTAAGCTCCCAAAGTAAGTCTGCCATCTTGTCTTTCTTCTTCCTGCTCCAGCTGTAAGGCTACTTTCACATTTGACAGGATGCAAACCGCATATGACCGGATCCTGTGGATTGAATGTGCAACGCATGCAACCGCAATTGTTATTTTATTGTTATTTTATTGTATGCTTCTACTTTTACTTGTGATGGATGAAGGGGAACACAGAATTTATCGGCTTGCACTGGAGTCAGCTGATCGGGAATAAGCTGAACTCCTGATCTCACAGCCCGCCCACGCTGTGATGGATGCAGGTTAACAGCAATCACTGCCTGCTGCCGATCACGTGTGACCATGTTCGGGCTGTGTGGTCATGAGTTCAGCTGAGTTCAGATCAGCTGACTCCAGTGTCGGCCGATTACTTGTTCTGTGTCCCCCTGCATCCATCGCAGAGTGTGCGGGCTGGAGTTCAACAGAGTTCAGATCAGCTGACCCCAGTGTCGGACGAATTCAGCTGACCTCACAGGCAGCACACGCTGCGATGGATGCAGGGGCACCCAGAACAAGTAATCGGCCAACACTGGAGTCAGCTGATCAGATTACTTGATCTGCTGGCTGTATGGTTAGAAGTAGGGATGAGTGAGCACTAAAATGCTCGGGTTCTCGGTAGCCCATGAGTATTTTTTTTTTTTAAATTCATTAAAAAATAAACAAAAACCCCAAAAACATAACCCTAACTCTAGGGTTAGGGGGTAAAAAAAATAAAATGTGTGGACTCCCGCTGCATTTTCTAATGCTAAGGTAACCCAAGCAGCTACTGGCTGCTAACCCCCACTGCTTATATGACCTTCACTGGCAATGAAAAATCCAGGGAAGCCCTTTTTTTAACGTTTTTTGCGCAAAAACTAAAAAAAAAAAAGACAGCTTCACCCTGTTTTTGTATGCTAGCCAGGTAGAGCAAGTAGGTACGTGCTGCCCCCAACCCCCAGCTGCCTATTTGTACCCGGTTGGGAACCAAAAATACAGGGAAGCCCTTTTTTAATTATTTCATGAATTTCATGAAATAATTAAAAAAAAACAAAAAAACGACATGGGCTTCGCCCAATTTTTGTGATGAGCCAGGTACAAGTAGGCAGCTGGGGATGGGAATACGCAGTGCAGGGTGGACCAAGCTTTCTTGCCCCCCCCGCTTCGAATTGCAGTCAACAGTCGCCCCAGAAAATGGCGCTTTCTTAAAAGCGCTATCTTCTGGCGTTGTATCCAACATCTCTCCCAGCGGGTGGCACGTTGGGTAATAAGGGGTTAATACCAGCTTTGTTTTACCTGCTGGTATAAAGCCTGAGATTGCTAATGTCAGGCCAAGTTTGACCCGGCCATTAAGAATCTCCAATAAAGGGTTAAAAAAAAAGACATCACACAGAAAAAATACTTTATTAGAAATAAATACACAGACACTTTATTAGAAATAAATACACAGACACACTTAGGGACTCCATCTTTATTACTCCCTCTCACCCCTTCACGATCCTGGTCTTCTGTCTGAGAGAGAGGGAGATTTCTGTATTGACCATGCCAAGTTGCTTTCTGGGCATGCTCAGTACAAAAAACAGGATTCTGTCTATCAGGAGATCCGGCGACTTCCGGTACAGCAGGATCGGGGTCATTGAAATACATTGCAGGTACCACTGCATGTACTAATACAGATGGCCACCTGGTGGCGCTATAATAACACAAAAATCTAATATCACCCATGTAACGCAGCCTAAGCCTCAAAGGCTACCATTACTATTATCGATAGAGCTAACAGCCATGAATCATCGTGATCCGGACTCACCTATAAAGTTCACTTATAACTGGATGTTTTGAGTAGCCCTGACACGCGTTTCTCACCTGGTTTCCTTGCTTGAGGAAAGTATAATGTGCATGTTTTTATATGTGGTGTCTTGGGCGAGATCGTCGCTGTTTGGACGCGTGCAGGGGGTGGGACGCCGCACATAGAGTCCGCCTCATCCGGTCATTCCAGGGGAAGCAGTTAACCCATGCATCCTTCTAAGGAAGCTCCCTCGGCGGGGACTCATGCTGAGGCAGCCACGCACATGCGCATCCAACGAGACCATATTACTACTGCCACCTACTACTGGCAAGTGAAAGGGCACGACCAGGGTGGTAAGAAAATCATCCAAACATAAGGAGAATCAGCGTTAGCCTAAAGAATATGACCATGTATAGTCCTTAAAAGATTTTCTAATGTCCCTATATCATGCAGAGATAAAATTCATATAGTAATATGTGTATATATATATATATATATATATATATATAAATATATATATATATACACCCCTAGATTCTAAATGGACCTTGTCAATACCACAAATTTTCAATCCTGTGGGACCACAGTCATGGCGCAGCTTGTAATGTCTCTGGATCATCCTCAGGGAATCAAGATCCACAACATCACACACCGCAATTATTCCCTAACATGTTCCCTCGTGCGGATGCGTTTTTCCCTTGATGTAACCCAATATAAATTAGGCTACAGTCACATACTGCATAATAGATAACGTGACTTTTAGTGCATGATTTGTAACTTTTTATTTTATACTCTTTAGGTCCATCCCAAGCTGACAACATCTCTGGGCAGACAAAAGGAAAACAACCAAATTTGGGACTCCCTTTCTCAAAGCGAGATACCACCCTAGGTACGTAATGGTTCTTCACCAGCATATCCTTTAGGCTTTTCCCCCTTCTAACAGGTAAGAGTGGGCGATGAGTAAAACGTCGTTCAAACTCTGGTCGGTCTTCAGTAACGACCAGTGTTTGTTCAAGATCTGCCTGATCGCCCCCCTCTGACTGTTAACTTGGAGATGAAATGTATCTGTGAGGAAAAGAAGGATTTTTGTGTACTCACCGTAAAATCTCTTTCTCTGAGTCTTCATTGGGGGACACAGGACCGTGGGTTATGCTGCTGCTGTCACTAGGAGGCTGACACTAGGTAAACAAAAAAATTTAGCTCCTCCCTAGCAGTATACACCCTGAGCCGGAGGCGTACTCAAATCAGTTTGGTGCACAAGCAGTAGGAGAAGTACAAACACAACCATACCCAAATCCAGGTAACTACTACAATAAAGTCGCCATGCTTAAAGTGGCCGAGGAACATGGACCACTGAAACATTGCAGGCAATAAGTAAATGACAAAAAAACAAAACCATAAACCAAAACCAAGCAGGGTGGGTGCTGTGTCCCCCAGTGAAGACTCAGAGAAAGAGATTTTACAGTGAGTACACAAAAATCCTTCTTTCTCTTTCGTTTTATTGGGGGACACAGGACCGTGGGACGTCCAAAAGCAGTCCCTGGGTGGGAAGAGGCAAGCCCCACGGATAGGAAGGAAACGGCCTCCCTCGGCGGGCTTGCCCAAGATGTGAATGCACCTACCTTGTTCAGGTGTGCTACTGCCGCCTGCAAAACCTATTTCCCAAGACTGGCCTCTGCCGATGCTTGGGTGTGAACCTGGTTGAACCTGGTAAAGGAATGCAGACTAGACCAGGTGGCGGTTCCACGGACCTGGTCGGCCGACGTCTGATGCGTAAACGGCCAAGAGTTTCCCACCGCACGGGTAGAGTGCGCCTTTACTCTCCGAAACGGAGAGCTGTCCTTTATCCCAGAGGTCTTGGAAATGGCGGAACGGATCCATCTGGCAATTGAGGCCCTGGGTACCAGCATGCCCCTCTTGGGTACGGATGGAATGAAGAACAGACCGACCGTCTTACGGGAAGGTGCGGTCCTGGAGGCATAGAGTTTGAGGGCTTGCACCAGGTCCAGAGTATGCAAGGCCCTTTCAAGGCTGTGAGAAGTACCAGGATCGGAGGACAGAGAAGAAAATCTCCTCATTTGGCTGGAACGGTGAGACCGCCCTGGTCAGAAGGGAGGGATCTGGCCGGAGCACCACCTTGTCCTGGTGGAAGACCCGAAAAGGGGTAAGGACCGAAAGATCTTTTAGCTCTGATGATCTTCGTATAGAAGAGATGTCAACGAGGAACACCACTTTCCACAACAGGTGAGAAGGAAAGAATCTCGAAAGGTGCAAATGGTGGACCTTGAAGCGAACCTAGCACTAGCATAAGGTCCCACTGTTCAAGTGGACGACGATACGGCGGAGCTGGATGGACAACTCCCTGAAGGAAGGCCTTGATCCGCGGGCGATAGGCGAGAGTCCTCTGAAACAGAATTGACAGAGCCGACACTTGGCTTTTAAGCGTGGAGAATGTGAGACTTGCATCCAGACCTGACTTGAGGGGCGGGAGAAGGAGAGAGAAGAGATGCTGTGTTCTTCAGACCACCGGAGGAAGAAACGCTCCACGTGCGGTAGTGGATTCTCGCAGAAGATGGCATCCTGACCCTAATCATTGTCTATATTAACTTGTCTGTCGAAAAGCCTGCCTGAGGTATTACCCAGGATACAGGAGCCAGACTGACAAATTTAGGACTTTGAGTTCTGGTGGGAGAGGGAGAGAGAGAAGGCCCTGCCACAGAAGATCAGGATGGTCTGGAAGGCACCCCGGGACGACCTCGTGGGGCTGAATAAGTTCCGCGAACTATGCTATTCTGGGCCACTCTGGAACCATTAGAATAACTGGAAATCCTTCCGCCCTGATGTTCTTGAGAACCTTCGGAATCAGGGGCCGCAGCGGGAAGAAGTACGGGAGCCTGCACTGGGTCCACACGTCGACCCCTAGTGCCAAGTGGTCGCGGTAGCCCGCGATGAACCATGGAAACTGACAGTCGAATCAAGAGGCCATTAGGACCACCTTCGGAGTCCTTTATCTGCCACCGATCTGGTTGAAGCTTTCCCTGTTGAGGGACCATTCGCCTGAAGCGAGACCTTCCTTGCTAGGTAGGCATATTGAATGTACAGCGACAGCAGAACTTCGCCGACTTCCATGGAGGTGATCACAGAGCGGGGGGACTCCATGCAAAATGCTCGAGGGCTCACCGACCTGCTGAGAAAGCTCCGGGACGGGGCGGACCGAGCCGACCTTCTTGGGGACCACAAAGAGGCTGCAGTAAAAACGCTGGAAGAGTTCTGATGGAGGGACTGGTACCGCAACTCCAGAGTGGAGGAGAGATTCCATGAAGGGGAGGAATACGCGAACACGCACGGGAGAACCAGGAGGGAGAGAATGAAAAAACGTCTCGGTGGCATTGAATCAAATCTATTTCGTGGTCTGAGACAATGATCCCTCTGACCTAGGTGTCTGCATCTAAAGGGAGCCAGACATGCTGGGAGCAAGACAGTAGCCCCCCTACTAGTCTGGCACTGCTGCCCGCAGACCGCGAGTCATTTGGAGGAGCGGTGATGAGACCTGGAGGCAGACTTCATGGACTGGAGGGGACGCGAACACCAGGAGGGATTGGTCATGAATGACGGAGCCTTCTTGTCCCTCCGAAGGGAGGATGTTTTCCGAGGATGAGGTGTTCTGGACGTGCTTGGGCTGAACTTAGGGAAGAGGAGTACTCTTTTCTCCCATAGCCTTGAAGATCGACTGGACTAGCCTAGCACCGAAAGGACGCTCCCCTAAGAACGGAAGGGAAGTCAGCTACTTACAGAAGCCGGATCAGCGTTCCAGGTCCTGACCCTGAGGACTCGACAGATGGCCACACTGTTGCAGGGGCCTGGGCCGCGCAATTGGCATACGCCAGGGCTGCGTTGAGAAGGTACTCACCAGCGAGTGTGAACTGCGAAGAGATGCTATCCAGTTCCGGAACGGCAGAGACGGCACAGAGTCCGCTGCGCAGAATGTCCGCCCAGGACATCAGTGGCTTTGCAACCCCAACCGAGGCAAAGGCTGGGGAAGGGGAAGTTCCCGCTGGTTCGAAGGCAAAACGGGCCCACCTGTGAATGGTACGATCCGTGGAGTCCCTGAGAGACGCACTGTTAGGGGTGAGAAGTCAGGCAGGATCTGGCGGGCTGACCACAGGGAAGCCTGCCCATTCTTCTTGGAGCCCTTCAGAGAAGGGATAATGTAAAATAATGGACTTACTGCTGGTACATACCGTGACCGGCTGTTGCCTGTGGTTGCTCCGTAGCTCAGTGAACTCTGAATGTCCACTGAATGCGTTATGGACTCGCCTCGTCCGCTTAAAGGAGACTTGGGTGCTCTGAGAAGAGACGGGATCACCTGTATCCTCAGAGTCTGATTCACCGATTCTACCAGGCTATCCACCATGCGCCGAACATCAGCCGACTGCTCGGAATCCAGCAGAGGTGGTACATCTGAGTCATCACCCGATAGGTTGGAGGACTCGCGGGAGGAGAGGAGTCTGGACCTGGGGATGCGGGAGAAGCCTGGGAGGACTCTGAAGACGAGACATGGCAGGTCCGCTTCTGAGCTGTAGCAGAGGACTGTGGGACGAGGCTCACTTACTCCTGAGGAGGCTGCGCTGGGCCTGTGGAGGGCAGACCGAGCGTCGGAAAGAGACGCAGAGCTTGCGCAATGGTCCGAGAAGCCTTAGCGGGGGGAGTCTAGGGACTGAAACAGGGATGCCGACCATTCGGGAGGAGGCGGGAAGCTGGACCCTGCAGGAACGGAGGCTGCGTGGCAGCATCTGAGGCATTGATGGCAGTGTCCTGTTGGTGCTGCGGGTCTGCAGAGCAGCCTGGGCATAGCGGGACATCCTGACCTAGAGGGAATTCACCAAGGGAAGGGGACCTATTTGGATCGGGCGGACCAGGATTATGTAAAGGTACTCTCGCTGGGGCTGCTAGGCAGGAGAACAACTAAACTGTCGCTAACCAGTGAAAGTTATCTAGCGAGGGTTATCTCCATAGGAGCAGAGGGTACCCAGGTCCTGTGCGCTGCCCACCAGTCCAGAGAGAGAAATCCAGGTCACATCGAAGCCAGGAGGTAAAGAACAGCGCGCTGCTGCCTCATACGTAGAAAAAGGGGTTGAGGCCCCACGGTTATATGCTCTAAAGGGGGTTGTGTGGTGGAACACTTATCAAATTTGTTTGCCAGAGCAGTAGCTTTCTCCCAAGGGCGATTCTGATATTATAGTTCATGCCCGGTTCTGTCTATTTAAACTCCTGAGAAAAACTGGATCAGAACTAGGAAGCCATCATTAGAGCAATAAGGGGGGGGCAAGGACTCCCACACCTCTACAAGACAAATACTAACTCCGCTTTCTGCTTATAGTAATGAAATGGTATATATCATTAGTTCTAACTGAGCTTGATCTAGATGTAGAAAATGTATCTCACTTGCTCATGAGTTTTATGATCCTGTTAGCATGCCAGCCTGTTTGTTATTACAAGTCATTGCCTCTTTCTGTCTCAAGTTAACTGATTGATAGCATAATGAGCTAAATTGACCCACATCTAAGCACAAACCTTCCTATATAAGTAAACCTTGCTAAGGGGAAGCATTTATCATTATTATTATAAGACAATGTACACTCTGCCTTGCATCCACATAAAGTGACAGATTAAAGCTAATCTACCTGTGTAACAAAGCTTATAGTTCTCAAGACCTCATCATACAAAATGAGGCCATTGCAAAAGTACCTAGAAGCAACTCTGCTAATAGATAAGCTGGGCTACACAGGCAGACTGGGAGGCAGAACAAGATGGTGAAGAGAAGCTGGAGTTGGCTGGGGGAGGGGCCGTATGAGGGCGGGAAACAGGGCATCCACCGCCCACACTGTGATGCCTGGAGGCTGAGCGGTGGGCGGAGTCGGGGGCGGAACGGCCGGCAAGCCAATACCGTTGCAGCGGGGGGCGTGGCTGGGACGCAGGGAGACTAGGCCGAGACCGGGGCCTAAATTTTCAGCCGCCCGAGGGGGAGAAGGTAGGGGAGAGACTGTCCTACCTGACATCTGCGGTGCCGCTCCAGGGATGGTCCGGTGTGCAGGCAGTGGGCTTTGCACTTGCCTGTGTCCAGCGCACACCTGAAGGTAAGGCTGTGGGCTTCAGGGACGCGGGGAGAGGTGTCTGGAGAGGCAGAGAGGTGGACGCCTGATGGAGGGAAGAAGCTCTTCTGCAACTGTAGGCAGCGATGTGGGCCCCATCCGAAAAGGTGAAAACGCTGCGGGGGTCCAACCTCTGTAGCTTGTCCCTGTGCGCCCTTTGGAGTAATACCACAGGGTGGATCAGGGGTGCCCATGTAGGATCTGCCCCACATGCACTCCCGGGAGTGGTACCACGGGAATGGACAGGGGAGAGGGCCCGACATCTCAAACCTCTGCGACCCTGGGGAGTAGTACCCAAAGGGCTGGAGGGAATGAGGGTGAACATAGGCGACACCTGCAGAAACAGAGAAAAAGGAGAATGAGAGCGATGAGCGTCGCCGAAAAAAATGACAAATACGCAAGAAAAATGTGGCTGAGGGGGGCCGAGATGGCCCACATCAGCCTCCTACGACACTAAGCAAAAACTGATTTGAGTCCGCCTCCGGCTCAGGGTGTATATATGGAGGAGCTAACTTTTTTTGTCTACTTAGTGTCAGCCTCCTAGTGACAGCAGCAGCATAACCCACGGTCCTGTGTCCCCCAATGAAACGAAAGAGAAAAGATTCTTCCCTCTTACTTGTTGATAATAATTGTACCCGTGGAGTACCCTTTTCTGTCTGGTACCCCATTTTTATATTATAGTCCAGAAAATCAATTGCCTCCCGATCTGCCTTATAGGTTAGTTTGATGTTATATGGGTTATTGTTCAACCAAGTCATGAAGCTCTGCAGTTCAGGACCGGTACTTCTCCAGATAATAAAGATGTCATCTATCTTACCACCTAGATGTAAAATTAATAGATTAGGGATAAGCCAAATGGACGACAATGTTTTAATTTTGTTACATACATTTTTCCTTCCTGAGTCCTCTGATACCATACCAAAAAAATATTCAATGCACATGGTTCAAAAGATAGATTTTCAGCTTAGTTTCTCCTTGATGAAAAATGAACCTTGAAATGGTAGCCTCATTTTAACCAAAACCTGGTATTAATAATTGGACAAATTGAAGGACATGGCATTTGATTTACGAGTAATGCAACAACCTTTTCCCAGTTGATCAGTTTTAGACATCCTTAAAATTATCATTAGTGATGACTAGATATGGGCGAATGCTAAAATATTCGGGTTCGGATTGTTCAAATCCAATCATTTCTACATTTGTGTATTCATACCGAATAACAAACCCAACCCAGTAGTGGTCACTCAGTTCAATGAGGTCACTTGAGGTCAGGTTACCTGCGATCATAGGTGGATGACAATGGGCACCTCCAGCTGTGACCGCAAATAACCTAAGTTACGTCACCACACATCGCTGCGACTCATTCTCTGCCTTAAGATCACAGCGGGTGGTCATATTCTATGCCCACGCGCTGTCACTTCAGATGTAGCAGAGCTGGAATCGTTATGGGACCTCGTGTGGATTACATTTGACCTGGGTGTTTTTGGGGTTAATAAAGGAGTGAAAGAGGGTGTTGTTTTTATCTTATTTTGTGTTCACTTACAGATTAGTAATGTGGGTAGGGTTTTCATAGACCCTGCCATTGCTAATCTAGGGCTTAGTGGCAGATGTGAGCTGTTATTAACCCCTTATTAGCCTGATTGCCACCGCACCAGGGGAATCGGGTAAAGTGCCAGGATTGTCACATCTAATGGATGTGACAATCCTGAGTGGCTGTGGGCTGTTATTGTTATGACGCGCATGCTTTATTCTTATTTTCTTTATTTTTCCTTTTTTTATTTATTATTTCCAAAGGTTCCGGATCATTATCCGGAGTTCCCTGAGAACTCCAGGCCCGGGTCCGGTACTCGGGTATTTTTAAAACCTCTCGGATTCTAAATTTTAGAGTCCGGGTCTGTCCATAACTAATCAATAGACAAACAAAAAAAGTGCATAGTGTTCATGTTGTTGTGTAAACAGAAATATTATATGCAAAATTAAAAATGACATGCCATAAGGCAAGCAAAATCAAGAAATGCAAAAAACTAAATTATTGAGTAAATATATTAAATATTAGTTGTATCCTAACTATAATTAAATTGTTGTACAATGTTTTTCTCCACTTTTCTTAGATAATAATCTTTTTTCTTATTTTCTCATAGGCACTTCATTCAGGGAAAAGACCCAATCAAAGTCAACATCTAAGTCACTGAGCGGGTCGAGTGAAGTACCTCAAAATTTGCAGACCACCACAGGTATGGTTTTAGCATATACAGATCTCTAAATTATGGATAAAAAGAAAAAGAAACAATTAAAAATAATTTAACACAAACAGTCCCATTCTCACACCACATAAAAATACCCAATTAAAGAAAACAGCCAAAGCTCTCATTGAGCCCAATAGGAGTCCTTGTGTCCAATCTATAAATCCAATGACTCAAGTTGCGCAAGGGCCTTAACCCTTTAGTGACGGAGCTAATTTTCACCTTAATGACCAGACCAAATTTTGCAATTCTGACCAGTGTCACTTCATGAGGTTATAACTCTGGAACGCTTCAACGGATCCCGGTGATTCTGAGATTGTTTTTTCGTCACATATTGGACTTCATGTTAGTACCAAATTTAGGACAATATTTTTTGTGTTTATTTATGAAAAAAATTGAATATTGGCAAAAATTTTGAAAATTTAGCAATTTTCAACTTTTGAATTTTTATACCGTTAAACCAGAGATTTCTGTGACACAAAATAGTTAATAAATAACATTTCCCACATGTCTACTTTACATCAGCACAATTTTGGAAACAAAATTTTTTTTCGTTAGGAAGTTAGAGGGGTTCAAAGTTTATCAGCAATTTCTCATTTTTACATCAAAATTTACAAAACCAGTTTTTTAGGGACCACATCACATTTGAAGTGACTTCAATAGGCCTAGATGACAGAAAATACCCAAAAGTGACACCATTCTAAAAACTGCACCCCCCAAAGTACTCAAAACCACATTCAAGAAGTTTATTAACCCTTCAGGTGCTTCACATGAACAAAAGCAATGTGGAATGAAAAAAAGCAAAAATTAAATTTTACCTAAAAATGTTGCTCTAACCCAAATTTATTCACTTTTAGAAGAAATAACACAACAAAATGGACCTCAAAACTTGTTCCCCACTTTCTTATGAGCGCGCCGATACCCCACATGTGGTCAGAAACCTCTGTTTGGACAAATGGGAGGGCTCGGAACAGAAGGAGCAATATTTGAATTTTGGAAAGCAAATTTGGCTAAAATAGATTGCGAGCACCATGTTGCATTTACAGGTCCGCTAAGGTACCTAAACAGAAGAAATCCCTCACAAGTGACACCATTTTGGAAACTAGACCCCTCAAGGCTTCTATCTAGGGGTATAGTGAGCATTTTAGATCCACAGGTACTTCACAGATTTTGTTAACGTTACGTTGTCATATTGAAAATTTTAATAATTTTCTCAAAAATGTTGCTTTAGCATCAATTTTCTCACTTTTTCAAGAGGTAATTCCAAAAATTTGACCTCAAGGTTTGTTAACCACTTTTTTATGAGCGCGGTGATACCTCACATGTGGTCTGAAACCTTTGTTTGGACAAATGGGAGGGCTTGGAACGAAAGGAGCAATATTTGAATTTTAGAAAGGAAATTTGGCTGAAAAAGATTGCGGGCACCATGTCGCATTTGGAGGTCCCCTAAGGTACCTAAACAGCAGAAACCCCGCACAAGTGGCCCCATTTTGGAAACTAGGCCCCTCAAGGAATTTATCTAGATGTTTGGTGAGTACCCTGAACCCTCAGGTGCTTCACAGAATTTTATAACGTTGAGCCATGAAAAAAAAAAAATAAAATTTTACCACAAAATTGTTATTTCAACCAGGTAGCTTTTTTTTTTACAAGAGTAAAAGGAAAAAATTCAGCATAACATTTATTGTGCAATTTCTCCTGAGTTTGGCGATACCTTATATGTGGTGGAAATCAACTGTTTGGGCGCATGGCAGGGCTCGGAAGGGAAGGAGTGCCATTTGACTGCAAAATTGGCTGGAATCAATAGCGGACGCCAGGTTGCATTTGGAGAGCCCCTGAGGTGCCTAAACAGTGGCGGTCCCCCACAAGTGACTTCATTCTGGAAACAAGACACCTCAAGGCTTTTATCAAGGTGTATAGTGAGCAGTTTGAATCCACGAGTACTTCACAGAATTTGATAAGCTTAGGTTGCCATATTGAAAATTTTCATTTTTTTCACAAAACTGTTGCTTTAGCATCAAATTTCTCACTTTTTCAAGAGACAACAACAAACCGTGGACCCCACAGGTTGTTATCCAATGTCTTATGAGCACAGGGATACCCCACATGTGGCCAAAAACCTCTGTTTGGATAAATGAGAGGGCTTGGAATGGAGGGAGCACCATTTGAATTCTGGAAAAGTTGAAATAAATTGCGCGCACCATGGCACATTAGCAGGGCCCCTTGGGTACCTATACATCAGAAAACCCCCACAAGTGACCCCATTTCTTCAGCGCTCTATTGGGAGACCCAGACGATTGGGGTATAGCTACTGCCCTCCGGAGGCCACACAAAGCACTACACTAAAAAGTGCAAGGCCCCTCCCCTTCTGGCTATACCCCCCCGTGGTATCACGGGTTCTCTAGTTTTCAAGCTTTGTGCGAAGGAGGTCAGACATCCACGCATAGCTCCACAGATTTTAGTCAGCAGTAGCTGCTGACTATTTCGGATGGAAGAAAAGAGGGCCCATATAGGGCCCCCAGCATGCTCCCTTCTCACCCGTGGATGGTGTTGTAAGGTTGAGGTACCTATTGCTGGTACAGGGGCTGGAGCCCCACATGCTGTTTTCCTTCCACATCCCCTTGTAGGGCTCTGTGGAAGTGGGATCCTGCCGGCCTCAAAGCTCTGACGCCGGGCTCCATCCACAGACCCAGTTGAACCTGATGGATATGGAGCAGGAGTACAATCAGGGACATGGCCCTGCATCATACAGGTACTCTGTGTCCCCGGCAGGCACAGACACACTCCGGGCTGGCTGGGTGTTGTAGTGCGCCGGGGACCGTAACGATGGAGTTGGTGTTCCTGCAGTTTACTGGGGGACTTTTGTGTATTGGGAACTACCGCGCCGGACGCTCCGGGAGCGGCGGCGCGGCTGGGACTTGTAGTTCGCCGGGGACTGGGCGCCGACCGCGCTTTTACGGCGGCGGCGCTTATAAATCCAGTCCCCGGCTTCTGCGGCCTAGTGCCGCTTCGTTCCCGCCCCCTCCCTGTCACTCAGGGAAGGGGACAGGCGCTGAGCAATCAGCAGCGCCGAGGGCTGGAGCCTTATTTACATGCTCCAGCCCTCTCACTGCACACTGTCGGACGCCGGATTCCCGCTCTGCCTTGGGGCACGCCCACGGCCCGCCCCTCCTCACACGAGCTGGGGAAGACGCCGGCAGCCATTACTGCAGTCCGAGCTCGGACTTTCGGCAACCAGGCAGGACGGTGGCGACCATACACCCGCTTATAGGCGGGCGGTAAGCGGCACACATAGTGCTGACCCCAATATATACTACAGTGTATACATGTGTATTTTAACTGCATAGGTCGCTATATGCCCGCTTGGAGAGCGACACATCAGCAGCAGGAAAGCAGGTGTGCTAAGGCACAGGCTTTCTAGGCTGCTTGTATTGCACGTACTGAAGTGTTCATTTGTATTTATGCTTGTATGCTATACATTGCACTGTACAGTCGCTAGTCTTAGCTATATTCTCCTGGAATGGCTAGACTACAGCAGCAGAAAACCAAGGGTGCTGGGGCACAGGTTTTTTTCTGTGCTGCTTGTATTGCATGGGCTGCAGTGTGCATTTGTACTTGTGCTTGTATGCTATGCATCGCACTGTATGGTCACTCTTCTGGGCTATATTCCCCTAGATGACTAGTCTACAGCAGCAGAAGAGCAGAGGTGCCAGGGCACAGGCTTCTATGCTGCTTGGATTGCTTGTGCTGCAGTGTTCATTTGTACTTTATGCTTGTATGCTATACATTGCACTGTACGGTCACCAATCTTGGCTATATACTTCTAGATGGCTAGTCGGCAGCGGCAAAAAAGCAACACAGATTTTCAGTGCTGTTTTTACTACATGGGAGGCTGTTCATGACACCGTCCCATTGTGTGCATGCTCCCCTGTAGCACTTCGTCTGCCGGGGTCTCTAGCACTTCGTCTGCCGGGGTCTCTACTAGTCGTGGCCAAAGAAACCACCTGTCATCCCTGTCCAAGGACAGGGACGGAGTTGCAGTTTCGACAAATATATTGTCATAAGATAGAGACTTGCAGTCCAGACAGGCCATGGGCAATCTTCCTGACCAACCTCATTTGGAACGGGGGGGTCCCAGGAGGACTCTCTGTATGATAAGGCAGCTCTCCAGGACTTTGATCCTGACATCGCTTTCAATCCGGATACACCGGATGGTAACGCCATACGGAATGATCCTATAGCGTCCATCAATGGAAGGTTGGATCTTTCTCCCTCAGCTCCCCCAGTGGAGGAGTCAGCTTCACAGCAGGAGAAGTCCCTTTTCAGTATCTCAAACGGATATTGAGTATTTTTCTGGCCACGCTGACTTCAGAGAAGCAGTCCAGAAACACCACGCTTACCAGATAAGCGTCTTCTCCAAACGTTTTTAAGATACACGTTATCCCTTTTCCCCTGACGTGGTCAAGCGCTGGACCCAGGGTCCAAAGGTGGATTCTCCAATCTCCAGGCTTGCGTCTAGAGCCATAGTTGCACTGGAGATGGGGCTTCACTTAAAGATGCCATTCACAGACAGATGGACTCTGGTTGAAATCTGTCTAGGAGGCTATCGGCGTGTCGGTTGCTCCGGCATTCACAGCGGTATAGGCAACCTAACCTTTTCAGCTGTTCTTGTGCAGCTGGCCTTGAGCACATGTACATCTGTACCGCAGAGGCGTCCGTAACTCCGCAATGTCTGCACTGCGACTTACCCTATTAATGCTGTCCTAAAAGTACAGTCGAGGTTTCGGTCCTTCCCAAGCTCGGGCAGGTCCCAATTGTCCTCGTGCAAAAGGGCTACAAAACCTCAGACGGGCTCAGATTCCGGCCGGGCTCAATCACGCCCAAGGAAGGCAGCCGGAGGAACCGCTACCAAGGCGGTCTCCTCATGACTCTCAGCTCTCTCTCTCTCTCCGCATCCGCGGTTGATGGCAGATTCCCCCGCCTTTGGCGACATTTAGCTGCCACAGGTCACAGACCGGTGGGTGACGGACTTTGTGCTCACGTGCACAGGACAGTGTTCTGTTCTCGTCCTCCGACTCCATTCTTCAGAACGGCCCCACCTCCCCACCGAGCAGATGCCCTGCTGCAGGCGGTGGACGCTCTAAGAGCAGAAGGAGTGGTGATCCCTGTCCCCCCTCAGGAACGAGGGCGAGGGTTTGTACTCCAATCTCTTTGTGGCTCCAAAAAAGGACTTCCGTCCTGTTCTGGACCTAAAACTGCTCAACAAGCATGCGAACGCCAGGCGGTTCCGGATGGAATCCCTCCGATCCGTCATTACCTCAATGTCTCGAGGAGACTTCCTTGCTTCAACAGACATCAAAGATGCCTATCTCCACGTGCCAATTGCTACGGAGCACCAACGTTTTTCTACGTTTTGTGATAGGAGACGACCATCTTCAGTTCGTAGCTCTGCCATTCGGTCTGGCGGCAGCCCCACGGGGGTTCACCAAGGTCATGGCAGCAGTGGTAGCAGTCTTGCACTCTCAGGGACACCCGGTGATCCCTTACTTGGACGATCTACTCGTCAAAGCACCCTCCCTCGAGGCATGACAACGCAGCCTGAATGTTACGCTGGAGACTCTCCAGACTTTCGGGTGGATCATCAATTTGGCAAGGTCAAATCGGTCACCGACTCAATCACTAACGTATTTCGGCATGGAGTTTCACACTCTATCAGCGATAGTGAAGCTTCCGCTGAACAAGCAGCGTTCACTGCAAACAGAGGTGCAGTCTCTCCTTCAAGGCCAGTCGCACCCCTTAAGGCGCCTCATGCACTTCCTAGGGAAGATGGTGGCAGCCATGGAGGCAGTTCCCTTTGCGCAGTTTCATCTGCGCCAACTGCAAGGGGACATTCTCCGCCAATGGGACGGGCAGTCAACCTCCCTGGACAGGAAAGTCTCCCTTTCCCAGACGGCCAAGGACTCTCTGCAATGGTGGCTTATTCCCACCTCATTGTCACAGTGAAGATCCTTTCTACCCCCATCCTGGGCAGTGGTCACGACAGATACGAGTCTGTCAGGGTGGGGAGCAGTTTGTCTCCGCCACAGGGCTCAGGGGACGTGGACTCAGCAGGAGTCCACCCTTCAGATCGATGTTCTGGAAATCGGGGCAGGGTATCTTACCCTACTAGCTTTCCAGCAGTGGCTAGAAAGAGAGCAGATCCGAATCCAGTCGGACAACTCCACAGCGGTGGCATACATCAACCACCAAGGAGGGACGCGCAGTCGGCAAGCCTTCCAGGAAGTCCGGCGAATCCTCATGTGGGTGGAGGACACAGCATCCACCATATCCGCAGTTCACATCCCGGGCGTAGAAAACTGGGAAGCAGACTTCCTCAGTCGCCAGGGTATGGACGCAGGGGAATGGTCCCTTCACCCGGACGTGTTTCAGGAAATCTGTCGCCGCTGGGGGGTGCCGGACGTCGACCTAATGGCGTCTCGGCACAACAACAAGGTCCCGGCATTTATGGCACGATCGCGCGATCACAGAGCTCTGGCGGCAGACGCCTTAGTGCAAGATTGGTCGCAGTTCCGGCTCACATATGTGTTTCCACCTCTGGCACTCTTGCCCAGAGTACTGCGCAAAAACATCAGATCCAATTGCAGCCGCGTCATACTCGTCGCCCCAGACGGGCCGAGGAGATCGTGGTACCCGGATCTGTGGCATCTCACGGTCGGCCGACCGTGGTCACTACCAGGCCGGCCAGACTTACTGTCCCAAGGGCCGTTTTTTCCATTGGAATTCTGCGGCCCTGAACCTGACTGTGTGGCCATGGAGTCCTGGATCCTAGCGTCTTCAGGATTATCCCAAGGGGTCGTTGCCACCATGAAACAGGCTAGGAAGTCCACCTCTGCTAAGATCTACCACAGAACGTGGAAGATTTTCTTAACCTGGTGCTCGGCTCAGGGAGTGTCTCCCTGGCCATTTGCATTGCCTACTTTTCTTTCCTTCCTACAATCGGGGTTGGAAAAGGGCTTGTCGCTCAGCTCCCTTAAAGGGCAGGTCTCGGCACTATCTGTGTTTTTTCAGAAGCGTCTAGCACGTCTTCCTAAGGTGCGCACGTTCCTACAGGGGGTCTGTCATATTGTGCCCCCGTACAAGCGGCCGTTAGATCCATGGGATCTGAACAGAGTACTAGTTGCTCTGCAAAAGCCGCCCTTCGAGCCTCTAAAGGACGTTTCCTTTTCTCGCCTGTCACAGAAAGTGGCGTTTCTTGTTGCGATCACATCGCTTCGGCGAGTGTCTGAGCTGGCAGCTCTGTCATCCAAGGCTCCCTTCCTGGTGTTCCACCAGGACAAGGTAGTGCTGCGCCACATTCCGGAGTTTCTCCCTAAGGTCGTATCCTCGTTTCATCTTAATCAGGATATATCCTTGCCTTCCTTTTGTCCTCAGCCGGTTCACCGGTATGAGAAAGACTTACGTTTGCTAGATCTGGTGAGAGCACTCAGAATCTATATTTCTCGCACGGCGCCTATCCGCCGTTCAGATGCACTTTTTGTCCTTGTCGCTGGCCAGCGCAAGGGGTCGCAGGCTTCTAAAGCCACCCTGGCTCGATGGTTCAAAGAACCAATTCTGGAAGCCTACCGTTCTGCTGGGCTTCCGGTTCCTTCAGGGCTGAAAGCCCACTCAACCAGAGCTGTGGGTGCGTCCTGGGCTTTGCGACACCAGGCTTCGGCTCAACAGGTGTGCCAGGCAGCTACCTGGTCGAGTCTGCTCATTTTCACCAAACATTATCAGGTGCATACCTATGCTTCGGCGGATGCCAGCTTAGGTAGAAGAGTCCTGCAGGCGGCAGTGACATCCCCGTAGGGGAGGGCTGTTTTGCAGCTCTAACATGAGGTATCTCTTTACCCACCCAGGGACAGCTTTTGGACGTCCCAATCGTCTGGGTCTCCCAATAGAGCGCTGAAGAAGAAGGGAATTTTGTTACTTACCGTAAATTCCTTTTCTTCTAGCTCTTATTGGGAGACCCAGCACCCGCCCTGTTGTCCTTCGGGATTTTTTTGTTGTTTGCGGGTACACATGTTGTTCATGTTGAACGGTTTTTCAGTTCTCCGACGTTATTCGGAGTTAATTTGTTTAAACCAGTTATTGGCTTCCTCCTTCTTGCTTTGGCACTAAAACTAGAGAACCCGTGATACCACGGGGGGGTATAGCCAGAAGGGGAGGGGCCTTGCACTTTTTAGTGTAGTGCTTTGTGTGGCCTCCGGAGGGCAGTAGCTATACCCCAATCGTCTGGGTCTCCCAATAAGAGCTAGAAGAAAAGGAATTTACGGTAAGTAACAAAATTCCCTTCTTTGGAAACTGGATTTTATTCAGGAGTATAGTAAGCATTTTGAATCCACAGGTACTTCACAAAAATGTTGCTGTAGCAACAAATGTCTCACTGTTAGGCTATGTGGCCATGATCCAGCGACACGGCATCTAGTACACAGTGTCAGCCTCCTGCAGAGATGTGAGTGTTGTCCACGGGAGAACGCAGCTGCCCAAGCCCACGATTTGGGTTCAGGCCGCTGTGGAGCTCTATGCTACCTGCAGAGAACACTCATCTCCGCAGCATAAATTGACATGCTGAGGCTCGGGAAGCTGCGCCACAGGTCGGTTTATGCTGCGGAGAAAAGAAGCACATTGGGCATGGGATTTCTAAAAATCCTTCCACTGTGCTTCTACTGCACAACGCAGCGTTATGGACACAGGGAAAACACTCTGCGCCCAAAACGCTGCAAACCCTGATTGTGGGCACACAGCGTAAAATGCTACAATGGATGAATGGATAGATGTCAAACAAATATAACGTCCCATTCCCCTGCATATTCTAAGCTGGCGCCCTTTAGTGCCTTTCATGTGGCACTAAAGGGTGCCTAGCCTTGTATTTAGCCCCCCAAAAAATTAATAATTAAAATAAACGACGTGGGGTCCCCCCTATTTTTGATAGCCAGCTAGGGTAAAGCAGACAGCTGTAGCCTGCAAACCACAGCTGACAGCTTCACCTTGGCTGGTGATCAATTTGGAGGGCTCCCCAGGCGTTTTTTAAAAAAAAAAAAAAACGTGGGGTCCCCCCCAAATTAGATCACCAGCCAAGGTGAAGCGGACAGCTGGGGTCTGGTATTCTCAGGGTGGGAAGAGCCATGGTTATTGGACTCTTCCCAGCCTAAAAATAGCAGGCCGCAGCCGCCCCAGAAGTGGCGCATCCATTAGATGCGCCAATCCTGGCGCTTCGCCCCAGCTCATCCCGCGCCCTGGTGCGGTGGCAGACGGGGTAATATATGGGGTTGATACCAGCTGTAATGTCACCTGGCATCAAGCCCTGGGGTTAGTGATGTCACGGCATCTGAACAGATACCCGACATCACTAACCCAGTCAGTAATAGAAAAAAAAAAGACAAAAAAAAAATTTATTTAAAAAAACACTCCCCGAAACATTCCTCTTTTACCAATTTATTGAAAATAAAGAAATTCCGGTCGCTGTAATCCATTTTGGAGGTCCCACGCCGGCTCTGGATCTTCTAGAATATGGGGGGCACGTTCAGGGAACGTATCCCCCATTTTCTGGAAGAGCAAGCTCTCCATGAGCAGTGTGGGTGCAGTAATCTGAGAATACTGCACTCACACTGCTCCGGTCCAACCTAGGGCAGAGTGACCTGCAGTAACCTCATTCCAGAATATGAGGGGCACGCTCACAGAACGTACCCCCCATTTTCTGGAACAGCAGCCTCTCCATGTGAGGAGTGTGGCTGCAGATCACTGCACTCACCCTCCCCCGGTCCACAGTGGAGCCTGTGCATCAGCGACGTCAGCAGGATTCCTGCTTGCAGGGATCCAGCTGACAGCCGCTGTCTGCGCATACGCCGCCAGCATTGAAGAAGGAGGCGGCGATCGCGGGCCCGGAGCGGCAGACAGGTAACGTATAACCGGGGGCTTGGGGGGGGGGGGTGACGGGGGGTGACGGGGGGTGACTTAGTGGGACCTGGGGACACCTTTCTGCCGCATGTGACGTGTCACATGCGGCAGAAAGAGCAGAATGAAGGCGGCCGCGCGCTGTGCGCCGCCATCTTCCACGCTCCGGAGGGGGGAGGGGGGTGGTGGCTCTGGAGAACCGGAGGGGGCTCCGGTGACCAGAGGGCTCCGGTGGACC